>NW_015114248.1:55892-85672 GCF_001443285.1 Poecilia latipinna | reverse complement strand
AAAAAATTTCAAAACAATGGGAGGGAAAAAAAAATCAGGAAAAAAGGAAAAAAAAAAAAAAAAAAAACATCTCAATATAAACAAATAAATAAATAATGCATATTCCAAACAAACAAACCTAAATCTTGTATTTAAGCTGGCGTGTTGCAGACAAGGCCTCTTTCAAGTCACCGTAATACATAACTATGTTTGGAAGAGTTAATGTGCATGATGAAGATTGCACTAATTGCAATCTTCATCAGTGTGTGTGTTCATGTGTGTGTAGAGACTTAGAGGGGTTTTTTTTACAGCTTAGCTGTGACAGTACTGTCTCTGTTCTGCTGACAGATCAATAATACAGTCACAAATGACTGTGAACACCAGGAGCCGGTTAGCACAAGTAACACACAGATGCACACGCGCGCGCTCACACACACACACGTTTGTGTGGCTGTCTTTGTTGATACTTTCCATTGACTTCCATTCATTTCTACAGCCTAAACCTTATCCTAACCCTACCCAAAACTCAATTCACACCTTAGTCCTAAATCTGACCCCTGACCCAAAAACAGTGTTTCTCCTTGTGGGGGCCAGGCTTAGGTCCCCACAAGAAGCAGGGGTCCCCACAACGTCGTATGTGTCAGGAAAACACACGTGGACACACACACAGCTGAGTGTGTCAGATGGGGTCTGTCTGTGACTGTGGAGGATATTAGTCTTATTAAGAGCGGCTAGGCTCCAAGTGACTCGTGCTAAATTAGCGCATGCTTGTGAGTGTTAGCATAGCAGCAGGTTAAGGGGGGCTTATAACAGGAGACTGGAAGCCAACCAACAGCCCAGGCTTGTCTCGTTCCCCCATTTCAATCTTTTTCTCTGTTCTCATCCTGACTTCCTGTTGTCTTCCTTCTCTTTTGTATCAGCGAGTGTCTCAAATGTGAAAATCTGCCTCTTGTTGTTTCGCACAGACAGTTTAGTTTCACGGGTACATAAGCAAAAGTTTTACCTCGTCATGTTTTACATGATAAAAAGCACAGAGTTGTGTGACGAGTGTCAAACGAGATGGCTTGTAGGAGAAATTGCCCCTCAAGAGGCGACGTTTTGTCTGTTTTATTCCTTCCTTTGGTAATTAGGGCTGGACCATGTGGCTTAAAAATGTCAGGTTGTTTAATCCATAATTTGATTTTCAATTTTTTCTTCTTAAAGAAATACAAATGGCAGAATGTCAACCATTTCTCCTGGAAGTTGACATGAATTCAAGGCCAAAATAAATAGAAGCCGTAAAATAAAGATGGTAGTTAACATCACCCAGATCTCCAATCAGATTCAAGTCAAGACTCTGGCTGGGCTGCTGCGAAATATTAATATTGCTCCCAGTCAGAAAAAAAAGGTTAAAAAGATTGAAATATGACTTCAAACTTAGGCTATGACTCATTTTGGAATAATGACTCATTTTGGGCTTAACCAATTTGAAGGCGTGAAGTTTAAAGTGAAATTTCTTTTGAGTCATTTTTAATAACTGCTGAAGGTGACATAGTAACTAAATTGTACTATAAAATGCCACTAAGATGCCTGGAAAATACATAATACCTCTTTAATAGATTTTTAAACAAAAATATTAAAATGTACAAAAACATGTAAGGAGATAGATTTTAATCACAATTATCTACTACCAGATGAAGCAAGAGGTGGAACGTTTCCTAAAGATTATTAAGATTTTAACTCTTCCACATCCTCATTCGTAATATTTTTAAACGTTTATGTCAACATTAGTGATTTGTTTGGGAACTAAATGGTACAGTTTAACAGACGAGAGTTGAACCTTAAGGTCCAATTAGAGCCTTTCTCTCTGACACAAGCAAGTGCTGGAGTGCTTAGCAAAGCTGCAGAGAGATTTCCAGATCTGTGAGTCGGAGCTGGCAGCCGACCGGTCTGACAGCTTCTGGGTAATAGGCCCTCACTGGGACGGCTAGACGGGTCACATTCTACCGCCAGACGACTTGTGGTGGGACTCGCCGGGCGCCGTGCTCGTGGCCAGTTCATACACTCGCACAAACGCGCACGCTTTCCACCCAGCCAGCAGCCAGACAGGCAAGCACAACCGCGTGAATCCGATTAGCAGACAAACGGTTCAAATGGCGATGATGAGGCGTCGCAATACTCGCTGAACTGGAGCCAATCCACCAATCTGATTGTTATTTATTTAAAACAAAACATTTAAGCAAAAGATTTCCTTTTTTAATGCGTTTCAATTGCAGTTATGCATTTCGCTGGATTTTTATTAAATGTTGCACTGAATTTTAGGAAGTGTTCGTTTTTATTTCCTCCTACTTTTACATAAGTAGGTAAATAGAGGTCGTAACTTCAAAGCTAAAGATAAAACCATGAGTGTGGAAGAAATCCACACACCTGCGTCTGGATCTGAAGGACTGCGTGTAGGTTGAAAAGACTTCAACGGAAAATGACGTGAAACATGCCAATTGTCAGAACCAAGCAATAAAACATAAGAAAACTGTCTGGATGTTGACAGCAGGGCCAGTCATGTAATGTGAAAGTCTGTCCCACTCACTGACTGACTGACCGACACTGTGGCATTAAAGTGATGCTTGGGTTATTGAATGAATCTGTGTCAAGGCTGCGGCTTATTCCAACAGATCGTTTTTACAGTGCAAACTTTTCCCATTTTGTCAAACAACAACCACAAACTTTGGTGTATTGTTGTGGGGTTTCATATGTTAGACCAGCAGAAAGTGGTGAAAAAAATTTCAGAAAAAATCTTTTTAAAAAAATTCATGCAACTGGCTGCCTTCAGAGAGTCAAACTGCAGCATTAAGACCGACAAACGCAGCAGATGGTTCTGCAGAAGTTTTAAAGCAGAGGTCGATTATATAGCCATATTCCAAACTTTGAATATCTAACAGAGCAATGTTCAACTCATCAACTCAAAGTTTTAAGAGCATAGGCACCACTGCAAACCTCCCAAGACTTGGTAATTCATCCATGCTGAAAAGGCTAGATAGAGTTAGCATCATTCATAGAAGCAGCCAGACCTGAATACAGGATAACCATCAGCTGAGGACTTCAAAATCTGGTCTTTATGGAAAAGTTATAAGAGGATATTAGATATTGGAGAGAGAAAAGGTTAAAGAAATTCCCATTTACAGTCTGTGAAGTGGCACAAAGGTGACACAGCAAGCATCTGGAGGAAGGTGATCGGTAAAAATGTAACTGAGACGTAGATTCATGGGGAAAAACTCACAATGCATCATGGTGTTTAAAAGGACAGAGAAGCTGATCAGAGTTGCTGGGAAGATGGAGGGAGCTAAACATGGCTTTGGGAAAACCTGGAGGAAAACGCCGTTGACAAGGCTTGAAACTGGGATGGAGTTTCACCTTCTAGCAGGAAAACAGCCAAAAGCAAACAGCGATAGCCAGAATGAAAGGATTCAGGTCAAAATCAACTTCTAGAATAATCCAAGGTCAAGTTTAGACTCATTTGGATTTCCAAATGAGAATCCACGTCAATACTTGAGAGTTGATGTTCCCAGACGCTCGCCATCCAATCTGACTGAGACGTTTCTAAAAGAATTGGTGCCATTATCTGTCTGAATGTGCAAAGCTTCAGGTAAAATCCAAGCCACTTCCGACTGCAACACTTTGAACATTGCTAACGATTTAAGGCAAAAAAAAAACAACAGTTTTTTTCTTCATATGGCTTTTTGGTTTTCTTAAATGGATGCAAACACTGTGACTTGAATGAGAGATTGTTGTCGCTAATGTGACAAACTGGTCACAATAACTCTACTGAACAGTTTAATGTGGAGTTTTAAATGGCAGGTGTGCCAGCCTTACATTGTTTTGAGGAGGAGCCACAGTGTTAGCAAGGCACCGAGGTGGAATATGCCTCTCAGTCAGCTGCATTACAGTGGGGCATTATGGGTGTGTGTAAGTGAGAGGTGGCGTGCTATAACACACTGCTCTGAAAGACAATGTTTTCTGTCAGCTTATTCTGCTCCCCCCCCACCCCGCCAACATGGCCAGCCGAACGAGAGCAGACGAAGCGAGTCTATTCAGAAACAAATCACTGGAGGAACATTTAAATAAAAAGCAATGGCAACACTGATCGCATTGGAAGCAGCCCATCCTCCGTCGTTTTTATTACTTTTTTTTTTATCACGGAAAATAGCCGAAGCGCTTGGAAATGCCACACGGTCTATTGTATTTTCTCATAGCGTCGGTCATATCATATTTACAGCGCCTCGGTCTGTGCACTTGTGCTTTGTCTGCATTTGGAAACGGGAGCTGACGCTCCAGAGAAGGGAAAAAAAAAAAGAAAGGCAATAAGAGTGACAAATTTATCAAACAAACACCAACGCGCCTCGCTAGCCAGAGGAGTTCCACAAACGCTGATGTCATTACAGATTAACTGGATTTAGACGGAATCGTCTCTCCGGTTCACCGTGCGGCGCAGTGCTTAATTAGTTTTGGGGGAAAGAGAGTGGATTCATTTGGTCATGTTTGGCAATTTAGAGACTGAGACGTTGAGAAGATGAGCTTTTGAGTGGAAATGATACGATCTCATTTGTACTAGTTGCAAAGATGGACGCAACCTGACAAAAAAAAAACATAGGAAAAGATCAGAGCCTTTCAGGGGGACCAGACCCAAAAATATGGTGATGATTAAAACAAACAAAAAAACAACAAAAAAAACTGTAAAGTGCGTCACCTGTTTGAGTTGAGTCTGCTTCAGTCAATATTTTGTAAATACAAAATATTGACTGAAGCAGACTCAACTCAAACATTGTTTTGATCCAATACCAGCAGCAAGGGTTCTGGGCTGTGTCTACAAGATTTTGCAGTGTTTGCCTAATATTCTGCAGCTCTGCACTTTGACTGAGCCGTTCAATCCCACTGTCTGGACCAGAGGTCTGCAACCTGAACAACCCGAAGAGCCAATTTGATGAAAAGACATCCAAATAAGTCAAATGTCACCTGAATTTCGGAAAACAGACATCATCCCACATTCTTAAGAGGTGGGGTTATTTAGACCCCACAAGACTTTTACTCTGTTGTGCGCAGTCTGGCGGGTTCGCACTGACCCCAAGTGCGCTTTTATGAGTTTTGTTTTTTAAAGTGTGTGTCGTTTTGGGAATTGACAGTCTAACGGACAATCCGTCTGCTTCTCTACCGTCTGACTGTGACATGGTACCAAGAAGGGTTAAAGAACTAGTGTTTTATTCCCATCTGGATCATTTAAAATACAGATGACCATAAATGATGGGTGGATTTCTTTTGATAAACCATATAAATTCCAGCCCGATGGCAAAGAAAACAGATCTAAAAACATGTGGTTGGTCATTCATTGTTAAAATTCAGTGCAAATGTTGCAGGGGAAAAAATGAAAAATGGTTAAAAACTTGATATTACAGCTGTATTTAAAAACATAAACTGGTTCCTATTCATTTTTAGTTAAGAGACATAGTGGAAGGTCTAGAGCCGCTTTCAGCTCCGGGGCCACAGGTTGCAGACCCCTGGTCTATGCTTCACTTTAGATTTGGCTGTTTAGGGACAATTTCTGAACAAAGGTCTAACCCCATTTTCAATTCTTCCAGTGCTTCTAGTATATTTTCTTTCAAGGCTGCTCTGCATCTCTTTAGCACAATCCAACCTCCCATCAACTATTTCCAGTTTCTCTGTCAATTTAAGAAATCTAGCATGATGCTGCTACCACTGTGTTTAGTGTACTCATGTTATGTGCAGCCCTAGCTTTCCATAATGTATTCCATATTGGCTCACATTGGACGTGAACCAAAAAGTTGAGTTTTGGTCTCACCTAACCGCACCATGTTCCACACGCTAACCGTGTCGCCTACATGGCGGGCTGCCAGCGGCAGAAATTTTATCCCTTCTCTGTTGTTTTGTGGCTAAAATCCAAAAGAAGTATGGTGAATTTTGTGATCAAAATGTGAAAAAATTAAAAAGGTCTGACTTAAGTTTAAGAGCTGCTGTTGTTCAATTCATTCATTCTTCAAAAAAGAAAGAAAGAAACGAAGACGCAGGACGGTCTGCCGCTCACTAAACAATACCTCATTTCTAATCGAGTTAACAAGACAGAAGCTTTAACTCCATCTGGGCGACGAGGAAGAAGAAGAAGAAGAAGAAAATGTTTCTTTCTGGACTCTCTCTCTCATCCCATGTTGCTGCTGTTTTAAATTAAAGCTCTGAATGCAACCCCTGTCAAAACACCGGCGAGCTAAATACACGCAGCGGCTAATTAGATTGCTGAATGAGTCGGATTTTAGACCATCTTTCTGCTCTTTGTTGGTTTGCTCAATATGGAAATTACAATTCCTATAGAAGCGGCCGCGTAATTAGCTGGAGACAGACAGGATCCCCGCTCACTTAACAGAATGAAAGAAGACAAAAGATGATGGGGCTGCGCGCATCTATTTGTGAGTCGGAGTACGGCGGCAGGGGTTAGATGGGAACGGAGACCGGGAGCTTTAATCACTTCACACTGTCCTGAGTGGCAGGCTAAGTGTGTTAGCACCAGTGTGTCGGTTGTTGCTGGGGGGGATGATGCAGTCTGGGTTCAGCTCAGAGGAAGGATAAGGGTCCAGAATCATTCAGCAGCGAAAAAGTTTGACAGCCTCTCATTCCTACTACACAATTTTCTTCCCTTAATCACAAGGAACAAGGCTCTAAACAAAAAAAATAAAATAAAAAATTGCCAATTATGACAGCTGCATAGCATTTTTCATTATTTATTTTTCTCAGACCCGATTTCTGTGTTTAATGGTTGATAAAACACCACAGAAAAAAGGAGCTTTGTTGTCTTAAAAGTTTTTTTTTTCCTCAGATGTTTGAGTCCTTTTAAACTACTGCCGATCAAATCAACAATTAGAGACTTGACAGGATTTTTTTTTTTAAAAGTTCGTGCAGCTTGGATTTCGTACAATTAAGAACTCAAGTTATAATCTTGTACTCTAATGTAAGACATATCTGTCATGGAAATATTTTAAAGTGACAAAATTGTGACATCCCTTTCTGCATTTTCTCTGCATGCCAACTAGCGCATGATTATGTCACTTTCTAAATATGAAATCTGGCCGTGAGGTTGCGGCCAGTGACACAGCTCGTTTGTCTGAATGAAAGGCCAGTTATTCTCTGTCGTTTTCAGCTTTAAATTTAATATTTCATTTATCTGACAACAACTGTCAAGACATTGGAGATGATAACAGCAGATTGTGTTAGCGTGAGGTCAGCTAAAGTAAACACAATGTGGCGATTAAAGTGAGTTGTTTTGCAAGCAAAGACTTCTGCATAAAAAGTATCAAATTAAATAATAATACTAAAAAAAAGTCTTAGAAATCTGTGTCAAGATTTTCTTCAAAGACTAATAAGATGGTGCTTTGGCTGAGCAGTACAAACATTAGCAATAGCACATTTAGAAATTTTCTAAATTTAATCAGATATCCCATATGGAAAAATCATATCCTACAGATATACTTAATTTTTTATTTTTATTTTTTACTAAGAAATTGAGATAAAAAAAAGATGAACTCTGGATTTTTTAAAAACTGGAATAATTTCCCTTCTCAAGCTTTTTATTCAAGCTTGTAAAATGGAAAACATGAGCGGTTCATAAGTTCATTTTGTGAAGAGAACAAGAACGGCAAACAGAATAGCAAAATTAAAACATATGCGTTGAAACGTAAAACAGGTGAACCAAATGCTGGAGTGTCACAACCACGTAGTTAAGTAAGCGCGTGTGAACGCAAGGGAACAAACAGAATGTGACACGCCGCCGGCAGACTTCAAAAGGAAAAAAAAAACAAAAAAACAAAAAGAAAAATGTTAATTCCCAGCACACAAATCGGGAAGCGCAGCTTCGGCGTGACTGAAAAAGCCAGTCACCTGCAAGAGCTCAGCCGACAAACACACAGGTAAACACACAGGAGAGGACGCTGCAGGTGTCAGAGCAGCAGCACAACACGCACCTGATGCTAGTCATGCTTCCAGTCTCAGAGCCGAGCTTGCATCTCTCCAGCTGACTGGCAACAATCTGTCGTTCGGCTTCCAGCTCCCTGGTCAGACGTTCGAACTGCAGCTCCTGGAGACAGACAGAGAGAGAGAGAGAGAAAACGTGTCAAAATCAGTCACTACGTTTATTTACTGTCACGTCTACAGCCATCCTGGACCTCGTCACCGTCTGCGGCGCGTTTTTAATTGTTGTGAAAGTGAGTTTGTGATGGGAAGACGGGCCAAGACTTGGTCGTGTCTGCCGGTACGCCACTGCCAAACGTCAAGAGACGCAAAAAAACCCAAAGCCGGGACAACAGGAGAAGAAGAAGGTGGGCTTCAGGAGGGAAAATGTGTGACTTGAAGTGACAGATTCAGGTGAAAAAAAAAAGAAGAAAGAAATCAATACAATTACACTGTATGGATTCTTGCTTGGTACTGTGGACTGGCTGACGTTACTGCAGTAATTGAGAAGGCTGTCGGTCCTTTCTTCACGTGAAATGACTTGATCGGTGGGTGCAGCGCACCAGACGGAGTGTGTGTAACGCTGATGTGATCTGAATAAAGAGGATTGTTGTATATCAGAGAAAAACAGCAAACAATCGTATATTTAAATTTAACAAAATAAAATGGAACTGGGCAGGAATTTGATTCGATTGAAGGATGTTTGTTTTTATGTAGCACCAAAATCGAGGAGAACGTTTGGTTCCTAAAGCTTCTAAACTAAGACTCTATTTACATGACTATGATCCAACGAAAATGGATTCCACCCCCAATTTCTATTAACACATTTAGCTGAAGACATTCTAATTGCAGTTTTTGTTTACACAGCAACGATACGCATCAAAAAGGTGTAATGCCCTCGCCACGCCTCTAGTTGGTGCTAGGTTCTCCAAAACTAAGAGCTGCATGTGTAAAAAAATAAAAGTTTTGCCTAAAAGCCTACTTTGATTCACGTTTCCCCATCAGACACTGTTGCCCCAGTGTCTGGGTCTAACACACACTATGTCTGTATGTGTGTGTGTGTCTGATGAGAGTGCAGTTGCAAAAAAGTTTTATAAGTGGGACAACTTCGATGAAACACGTTTGAGCCTTCAGGGTGTCCGTAGTTGTCTAGATAAGAGCGTTGAACAAACACACGTATTTTGCCACCTGGGCGGAGCGAAGCGGCGAGGAGACGCCGGAGGAACCTTATCTGACGGGGAAACGCAAATCGTCGTAACACCGGCATTGTCGGTAGCTTCTTCTTCTGCGGATTGCAGGAAGTTTTGTCTTTAGCGTCCCTAGCTCCATGCACGAGCGAGGGATTCCCTGACCGAAAAGTTCCATTTCCATACAAAACAGACAGCGGTACGTTTTAGAACCGCTGCACTCTGGGACCCCTGCACTCTGGGACCCTTTCTCACACTGTGCTGCTGTTTTCACGAAAATGTACAGCAGAAGAAACACAACGAAACTCTTCCAGAAAGTGACCAGGAATGGAGAGCGTAACCAAATCCACAAATCTGGACTGTACCAGAAAGTGGCAAGAAAAAAATCCATTGTTAGGAAAAAAAGAAAAAAAAAATCTAATCCATGAAAAAAAAGAAAAAAGTGGTCTAGTTAAAGTACAGAATTAAATCCAAATTTGAATATGTGGAAAGCCTTCAGCACTGCTGCGAAGAAAAATAGAAATATGATTCTAGTCGAGTAACTACTTATGGCTTTTATACCAATATTAGGACACGTTAAATCTAAGTTAAATTTAGAAGGTAAACATAAAAATACATCAAAATTGTTCCTACAAAATTGGGTTGCTTTTGCATCAACCCCAACCTTCCCTCTTCCCCCCCACTTAATTAAAAGTGTGACAAATAACCACTAATTACCTGATGCACACAAACAAACCGGCATCCAATTAGAGTGTTTGTGCCTGCGGCTGCAAGATCCTTATCGTTGATTACACGTAACTGATTTGATCTATTTGGGCCAAATATCTAAATAAATAAAGGCTGAAAAAAGGCAAACAGCAGCAACATCCAATTGTCTTGGGGATGTTTTAAACTGAGCAGAAAATAAGCAGAGTTTGTTAATTTTTGGTTTTTTGCTTGTTTTTTTTTTTGTTTTGTTTTTTTTTTCGTTCTGGCCTACTGCTGCTTTCTGGTGAATGGTTTGTGTTTGTTTTGTTTTTTTATTTTTCGGAGGGATTTTTCTGGTTGGTTTACCAAACAAATGTAACGCAATCACCGAAAGAAGACAGCGATGAGTCGCCGTGGGAACAGGTGTGCTGAGCTGATGGGACAACAACAGAATTGAAAGAGATCGAACTGCAGACACCGAATTATCTCGTGAAAAGTCAAAAAGCGAGTAAGAAAACACCAGCAGCAACATTTTTTGGAGACCATTGCCCTCCAATATCATCCCTTGTAAAGCTTGAACTTGAAAAAAAAAAATAAAAACTCACAAAAATCAGACAATTAAAAAAAAAAAAAAAATGAAGCCCAGATGGGGTCCTTCATGTTTGGCATGAGGCTGACCTAATCTGCCAAAGTAAACAGTCCAAAAATGTAAGACCAGGAAGGGGGGGATGTGTTTATGTGCTCAAATATGAAGGGAGTGAAAATGATAACCAAGGGTAAACATCCAACAGAGCTGATAAGTTCTGTGTGATATGCCATTCTGGCAATCCTTTAAAACTTTTCCGCATTACTTGGCGTTACAAACTTGAACACATTTCATTTGGATTTCATTTGACGTTGGACACAGAGTGGTACATGATTGTGAAGTGGAAGGGGAAAAAATAAAATAAATTACATCTTATACGGTGTTTTCTAACATAAATCTGAAAGGTTCTCGTCAACTCAAGTGGAAGAGTGTTTTAGAAAGGACATAAACAGGAGTGGCGAGCAGAACGCAATCGCAGAGAAAAGAAAACGTCATCACACATCCTATTAGGAAACACAGCAGATGTGTCAGACTAAGCTAACACCCAGAGCCTCCCGAAAACACGGTCACGCGTTGAAGCGTGGAGGAAGCGGCACGATGGAGCAGAGGAGTCGGGAAGATGGACGGAGCGAAACAAAGCTTGAGAATCGGTGGCAAAAGTTGAAAACTGATGATCGTGCTGCTGCCATTCAACCCTAGTTTGCAAAGAAACGTCAACCTCGACAGGAGCGAAGCTAAACGAGACGCACTTTTCAGTTTCTTTTTGCAGCACTCGATCAAATTAAAGAACCCAGTAGCAAAAAAGTAACATGAACGGAGACGCTCAGATCTCTTCGTTCATGTTAGGTCAATTCAAGACTTGAATTGACTCAAGATATAAGGGACATTATCTCTCAATGTATTACTAATCTAATGTTTCTGCTAATGGACTGCACTGTAAAAACACTGAAAGCCATTTTTTTTTCTAGTTTCTAGCACAAACAATTTACTTACGAGTACATTTTCTGCAAGCTATATGGCCTTTATTTAAGTCAATAATTCTTGAATATTGAGTAAAAGTTAATCAATTTCTTTGTTCACTCATAACACGGGGGAACGCATCTTGCTTTATATATTTTTTGAACTTGTTTTGAGGAGGCCATGTTTTTTTATCGCTGCAGAGCCTAAACCTGAATAACGCTTCGGGCAAGCTTCAGGGTTCCCTCCTTTTGTGAAACCATTTTATTCTAAAAGACTCGTTCGTGTCGCACCTTCACAAATCAATTTGCGAGTTTTACGCATCGTATTCCCCACGGTTACGTGCAGGCTGCGCTCTCGCCAGCAGGCACAACTCTCGCATAGAATTTGACACATAAATGCGCCCGTGTGGCCTCTGAAGTGCAGATAAAATGACACGACCGCCGCTTTGTCAGGTGGTGAGTATTCAAGCTTTATTCAAATTGGGACGAATTGCAATAGATGAAAAGAAAAGACACACACAACAAAAGCTGCCAATCGATGAGCCGGGAGGAACCAGCAGGACGCGAGCCGTGTTCGTGCAACTGCGGGAAAACACGTTTTATTTTCATTGAAACATTTTGCTGCCGTCGAACGTCTAAAACTGTGTTTGTTGCGACCGAAAAGCCTGTAAGAGGCGCACAGTAGCGTGTCGACATCACCAAAGATCCTCGCAATCCTCTGCGAGAATAAAAAGCCAGTCGCTGGTAGCAGAGGTACTCTCATTTGCATCTTAAACACCACAGCATGAAAGGAAAAAAAAAAAAAAAAAACACAGCACGCTTTCCCCCTGCGAGATCTGACTTTTTATGCTTCCAAATCAATCTAAACTCCCTAATCGACTGATGTTAAGCCCAAGAAGAAGAAAAAAATGGAGTCTACTTTCAGGGCAACATCTATATAAGAAAGTTTCCCCCCCCCCCTTTTCCTCGTTTCTTTGTTAAATCAGATTATTTTGCTGAGAGCAAATACCGACACCAACTCAAGCACAATCCTTCAAAAAAAAAAAATTAAAGAAGCCACAATGCAATGGATCGCTCCCTCCTTTTTTTTTTTTTTTCCCTCCATGCCCCTCTGATCTCTGCTTCGGAGCTGACGGCCAGACACCTGTTACTGCGAGAGAAGGAGCCAGGACCTCATATGCAATCTCGTGTTTTTCCAAAATTAAGACAAAAAAAACAAAAAGTCAGACAGAGCAAAACCTACAGAGCGGATCAATTCAAGCTGCGGCGACACGTAGCCTACCTTCACATGGACCATAATGCAAAAACAGGCAGAAATTCACAAAGGATCCTGCTGCTGCTTCTCTGAGCTCCCATCCGTGCGCCGCTTCTCTCCGCTCCGAACCCTCATCTATCCCGCGTCGGGATGCAGCGAGCGACAGAGGCGGAAAGAAAGAGGCCGAGAGACCACAAGTGTCACTTGAGCTGACTGCAGCTCGGCCCTCTCACCCCCTCTTCGCCCCCCCCCCACCTCCCAGGCTCTGTGTCTCTTTCTCTCTCCTTGCTCAGAGGCCATGAAGCACACAGACACACACACAGACACACACACGCATACAAAAAAAAGACGAAGAAAAAAAAAAGCGCACATACACACCTACTGTTCAGTGAGCCACAAAGGTCCCCATGGCAACGCAGCATTTAGAAGCCCCGTGGCATTATTTATGCAACGTTGCATCACAATAGGCCCTCCCACCGGCCGGTCCCTGCCAAAAAAAGAGAGCCCGCCGCTCCACAATCACTCCCCTGCCTCTCACACTAGCTCCTTCTCCCCTCTTTTCCTCTCTGACCAGACCATCTGCACACACACGAACACACACACCACCAACCACCCTTCTTCCTTCCTCCACCTTCTCTGCATCCAACATCCCTGGAAAACAAGAAGGGATTTTTTTTTGAGGAGAGGAGGGGGCAGCTAAGAGGGTCTGCATATGCATGGGAGGCCCACACTCGGACTCATGCCGACACAGAAACATGCTGACGCACGCACGCACGCACGCACGCACGCACGCAGGCGTAATACTCAAAACATTAACGCGTTTGCACAGCGTTCTGCAAACGCGTGAAATTCTACGAGTCGAGGTGGGATGTGGGGCAAAAAAAAAAAAAGAAGAATTAAAACGTAGATTAGTTGCAGGAAGTTACGTGAAAAAGCACGTGTGCAAACAGAGATACAATTCAGATGGAATGTTGAAAAATGACACTCGGGTTCAGAAAACAGCCGCTCTTTCAAAGTGCGTTGTGAGACGACGGAGCAACTGGCAGAACTGTCAGCAACGCTGGGGATCTTCTGAATGTCGACACCAAACTGCTGCACAACGCTTAAATAACAGTAGCATATGCTGGACCTCTGGAGCGCAATACTGATGTACACTTCCCCAGGTTCAAATCAGAAGAGTTTCCAGCCGCTTTATTTGCAGGTTGTTTGTTTATAAATACAAACGGTGGCTGGACGCAGAATTGTTCTACATGTCTAGATAAAAAGGTTGTGAAATTAGTAGAAATAAACTGCATTATTCTGGAATGAAATTATATTGTATCCTATTTTCCTACATACATGTAGTTTTACTCTTATTCAGCTAAGCAGAAACAACAAACTGTTTGTTTGGTTATTAAACCCATAACAATAATGGCTGGTCAGCCTATTTGTGCTAAAAAGCAAGACTTTCCAATTAAAAGTAGTCAATAATCCAACACAAAAATTCAGAAGTGTAGGCCAAATTTGTTTTAAACATGGCTGCCAAGAAAAAGGTTGCAAGAGTTGTATGACTTAACAGTTTATGCCTGATGCATAATCTCTGTTTACATGCTTCACCTGCGTTCACAACCACAACATGGAGAGAAAACCATGTGTTGCTGACAGAAATTGCACCAGAGCAGATCGAAAATCCCACTGGTTTTGTGAAACCCTTCCAATTAGAACAAACTCAACTCAAAATTCGGACGTCAGACGGACAGGTCACTGCAGCTGATGGCCGACAGCTAATTGCCAACGGCAAAAACACTCCTCAGGTTTCTTCGGTCCGAGCAGTCAAATGTCAGTGTCTGATCAAACCAAAGGTTCCGCATGTAGAAGCAGATCACGAGTTCTTCCTGAGGAGCCGAGCTTTCAGACCCACAACTGCTGGTTAGGCACTCTGTTGTTCAGGATTATATGCTAGAGTGACTAGACTCCAGTTATTCCTTATTAAAAGGCACATGACTGCTGGCGGCGAGTTTGCTACAAGGGAGCTGAAAGAGTGGGAATGTTTTAATGAAAGTAGCGCAATCTGATGAAAGAATTAACGTGTGAAAGTTTTAGATCTGTACGGCAAGCAGCTACGTAGAAAAACACAGCAAAAATAATCAGTGTATTTGTAGTGAGCAGAATATCTAAAATAACAGACCATTTGGTAATTAATTATACTAAAAAAAACCTGAAGCTCTTATGATTCCATTAAGAAAACACAGCATGTTTAGGGAAACTTTTTTTTTTTTCGTGTCAGAGACACTTGGTCTGAATCCAGAGAAACATTTTTACAGAGATTAGAAAATCTTTCTGCACTGGTGCACATTAAACCAGGCTACACTGTCAAAGAGAGATGGAATCTCTTTGAAGAACTTAGGATTTGAGTCAAGATAAAAATAACTAATGCGACTAATGTGATATTTCAGTGGGAAAGTCCAAAGAACTTTGGACCGAGACATTTGAGATTTGAGTCACAAAACGAAGCACAGACCAACACAACCATCTTTAACTCATGGATGAATTTTAGCTTATTGAACGTTCAGACGTAGTAAGAAAATCTGAATCTGATCCTTTATTATTTTTTCTTTAATAAGACTTTTAAAGGCAACTGAGACAGCTTTACACCTGTTTAAAATGTATTGCAAAGAAGCATTGTTGCAACACTGAAAAAAAATAAACTCAACTTACTTTTTGAGCTAACTTTATTAAAATGTGCCTACATGAAACACAAGCAGTAATGACAGTTCACAGGCAACACAACGAGTAAACAAAAGCTCAGCGAGGTCAACAACACACACCGCAGAAGATAGCCAAAGCAATAAAGAAATTAACTTATTTTAAAGAACGTCATGGCAAAGAAAATATGAAGCACTTTGACGGGCAGGAGGCGGGAAACACCCTGGACCGGGCCAATCACAGGGCAACGGAGAGGACAAACAGGACAAATGACTACATACTCACACATCTAAGCAAAAAGACCAGTCGTGTTCTTCGACTGTGGGAGAAGCAGGAGCATCTAGAGATCCCCAGAGAACATGAAAACTACATGCAGAAAGACTTATAATAATAGTAATAGCCAATATGACATTTTAAATCAGAAATAGATGGAAAGCTTAGCACTTTCACACCACAATTAAACTGAATCCTTGATCTGGGCTGCCTCTGCAAGATTTATGAAGTCGCAAAATGAGCGATCAAATTTTCTGCTTCTGCCATTGATATTTGTGTTTCCAGCATACTAAAAAAAAAGTGCTTTTGTTAGTAAAATTAGTTTTTGGTCAATGGACGAAAGGGAACGTGCAGCTAAAACTGAGTATTGTCAAACATCAGCAGATTTATCATAAAAACCAGCATAAAAGTCCATTTTCCTACCCACATACAGCCTGGCTCGAAATCAGACGCCATGGAGTCCCAGCAGGTCCGAATTGATGAAGCCGATTTCACTCCTTTTCTTTTCCTTTAGCTCACTGGTTTAATCTCTACTTCTCCCTGTGACAATAAAGCCACCCACCTGGTGCACTGGTATGCATCCGGCACATGCAAAGCTCAACTTGGCGGTCATTTTCTTATTCAAATTTGACTCGGCTCAGTTTACATAGCTTGTGATCTGCATCTGAACGACTCTCTGAACAGCGCTGCTGCTGCATAATGGATTGGGCAGAGCTATGATTGAGTACGGCGACTGCAGTTGGTCCAGGAGAGCGAACGGCAGGGATGGATGTCCAGGTGGGCAGACCGACGATGAGTAGGTTTATTTACCGTCTGTAGAATGTGGATAATAACTAAACATTTGACATTTTCTTACAGTGAATCCAAGGTGTGTAAGTCTTGTCGTCCCAAATCTAATGCGCTTTGCAAAATTATTATTATGCCATATAATCATTACTTTCAGGGACCACAAGCTTATTTTTTTTGGTACGACACAATGTATCACATTAGAAAAAAATGATAACTGCTTTTCAAAAATGTTTATTTTTCAAATAAAAATCTTAAAAGTGAACATTTGTATTCAGCCTGCTTTATTGTTGCACCACTTTAAACACTAAAATAATTACTTGCAAAGAACTGTAGTGTTAGGATCCACATTTTTATTTTCTTTTATTTTGTCTCTGTAGTTTAATTTACAGACATTAAATGTGTCACAACTAAATCTCTTAACTGCTGACATGCACTCTACTCAGTTTTCTATACAAAATCACCTTTTTTTATTACAAATTAATTCCTTGAAAACTAAATAATTATTTTTTTAAAGGTTACAACAATCATTGGTTTCTAAATGTACTTTACCCATCAGTTGCAATAATGGAGCAAAACCAAGTGCTTTTCCAAAGCGATTGGGATCTAAATATTTTGTTGTTGAAACAGATAAAAACCTGCAAAATTACTAACTGTTTAACTTCATTCCCAGTTTGGCTAAAAAATAAAAATAAAAAATAAATCGGTGACATCAGCACAAAGTTTCTCTGGCCATTAAAAGGAAAGGACAGGAATTAACCTTGGCTCAACGAGAAGCTGCTTTAATAAAGTCCTTGTCCACAAATTGCATTACTAAAGATCGTTTCCGCCACCATGTCCCATTGGAGACTGATTGAGGACAGACAGACAGCCATGCTGCCCCCCTCCCCCTCCCTCACCACAAACATCATTACGGACATTACTGAGGAGAAACAAACAGTTCTGGGACAGCGGCTCGGACGGCGTACGTGTCCTGTAGCTAAAGCCGTCTCCCTCGTTTCCCCAACGCAAAGTGGTCTAATTGGGCCCCGTGGTATTCTTATGGCATTTAGAGCCTTCAGATCGGTGGTCCTGTTTTCAAGGCAAAATGTCACAGTGGCTGTACGAGCTAAGACCACTGCAGCCTGGAAAATGATTAGATACAATGAGTCCATTTGGTAACAATGCTCTCGCCAAGGCAGAGAGAAAAGAAAAGCAAGTTTGAGAAGGTGAGGACAACAAACCAGCAAAGATGGAAACAAAAGACTTCGATACTGTTCAACTGATCATCGTCTAGTTCGGTGATGAGAGATTTTGTTTTTTTAGTTGTCTCTAGCTGGTTTCAGCAAATGCTAAATTAAAAAAAAATCTAAACACGATGAGTATTTGCGGAGCTACAGATGAGAAAAATGATTTGCCTGGGATCAAGGTAAAACTGTTGACTCAACTTGGAGAGAAAAAGCACCCTGAAGCTTCCTGAAAGCTTCAAGGTGCTCACGGCAGGTAAACATCTCACAGCTAACCATTTCATTTATTGAGTTTGTTGCTTTAGCTGCTCTAAAATAGGCTACAATCTTTTTCATCTTGCTCAAGTTCATTTGTCCTGAAGGACTTTCAGTCTTTCAGTCAATTAACACGCTTGCCTCCAATGTTGTACTTCAAGTATAAAGAGGCAAGTTTGAATCAAACAGGTAAGAACTGTTTTTTTTTTTTCATGCATCCTCCTATAAAAACTTGAAAGATTGTTACTTTTTCAACTCAATGTCAACCCTGAGCTAATTGCTTGTTTAAGTGGCACTGGTTTTCAGGTGAAGGCATTTCTGGACCTGGCTTGCGTCCGTGTTCCTTGAGGCACTTTGTGAGAAGTGAATATGAGATAATTGGGTCGCTTTCAACTCCATGCCGTCCTTCAATACAGAAGAAAAAACAGTGTTTGCATTCTTGGCAGAAGACTGAGCTTGAACTAAGCGAAATGTGGACTCTGCCAGGGTCCAGGTTGGTCATTGGCCTGGTTTTAGTGCTTGCTGAAGTCATAGAGAGAAGGGCACCTAAGGGCCGCCTTATAAGCCATGAACTTCTCCATGCACTGGAGTGGTTAGCAGCAGAGTTTCGATTCTGAAGCCATGGTTCACCGGAAAACCATTGACTGGTCCCCTCCATGGCTGGGTTCAGTTTCTTCCTCAAGTCTTAATGTGTTGGTGATGAGTGATGGTAGACTGGAAGGGAGGAACAAATGGATGAGGACCTTGCCTTTCAGGAGCTTTTGTCGAAGCAAAGCTCCTGACAGAGCAGCTAAATTGAAGCCACAAACATCCAAATGTTGACGTTTAGCTGAGCCACAGTTTACTTATTGCCTCAATAACTAAACATTCTCTTAATTTAGTTAACTTAATCGTAATTTAATTGTATCTCTGAGACACATTTAACCCTTATTTTCAATGTTTAATCTTATCTCGGTTCTCCTCAAATCCACTAAACGCGTCATTGCTGCCACTAACTGAACTTATCTGTTTACCGGCGTTTCCCTCCTAGATGAAGCCACGAAGAAAAACTACTCCTAGCAAGATCTCTGGATTTTTTTTGTACTGACTAATTTAATTCCAGATAAGACAACATTGCTGCTTCTTTGCCTGTTGTCTTTAGCACGCAATGACATAATCAGCATCCACAGATAGACTTATGCTCACGAAACTTCAAGTTTGGTTTCTCGTCTTTCGGGCGTGTTAGCCTTCTGCTCAGGCCTCTACGCAACACGGCCCACCACAAGAGAAAAGACACACTCACACACTCTGTCAAAGCTCAGTCACCCAACTATTCCTTTATGCTGCCAAACGACGCATCAACAGGGAGAACAAATTGCCAAATGAAGGAGCCACTTCACCCGCCATATTTCACTGCTTTCTCGCCAAGCACTGCTGCCAGCTTTAAGCTAACGATAACTTACATGAACTCTTAGTCAGATTGAAAAGACTCTTGCTTGAGGTAAGTGAGATTGCACCTTCACTTGGCATTCACTTCACTGGTCAATGAGCCCTGTCTAATGTTTTGATGCTCTCTGCTCCTATGCACACCATCAAAGCAGTTTTAAATGAGTTGAATGTGTGTGTTTGGCTGATAGTTTTGATGCAGTTCAGCGTTTGTCAGGCCAGATGTTCGGTCAGATATATTTATAGTTGCCTCGCATCGTGCATTCACCAGTCTGATAGACTGTCTTCAACCTTATAAGATTTGTTTTCAATCTGTAGCGGTTAAAAATGGCGTCTGCTGTTGTGCTACGTGGAAAGAAAACTGCAACGTGTTGCTTTTGTTCTGCCGTTAGGAAAAGGGTCAGAGTTTGACACATTGTTCACAGCTGTACTGAAGAATGGAGGAGATGAGACAAAATTTTAATATTACTATATATATATATATATATATATATATATATATATATATATATGGTATCACTTTAAATTCAAAACTACAACAATATACAAATTTTAAGTCATGTGGCACAGCCCTACAAGCAACTGCCATTAATCGCCATCAGTAACTGGACAAGACCGTTTCTGCCCCACTGACCTTTGACGACTTGCTTTAATTGTATGGTTTTACAGCGTGAACCGATGAGTGAACCTTTGACTTTGACTAGGCCATTCTAAAACCGCTAGTTTGTTCTTTTTTAGCCATTTAAAGGTGGATTTGTCATTAAGCTTTAAAGCTTTCATATAACTCAAGCGCGCTTAAGCCGAAGGTCACAAAATAATGGAGCAGCATTTACCTTCAAGACTTTCTTGTAAACTGTAAAATTTATGGTTTCACTTAATAACCCGGATGCTGAAGAAGCATCCCCTGTGCATGGAATTTTGTCAAATTTCTCTGTTATTGTTGTCAATGACTTTGTTTCTCATCTGGTCTTCAACTCCTCCTGATAGGGACATGATGTCATATATATATATATTTTTTTTAGATATTTTTGCCTTCCTCCTCTTGGTGTCGTCAGGCAGATTCTATTAAAGTGAATTATCAAATCTAAATATCTGGCAGTAATTAGGGCAGCGGGTCATGAAATTGGATTCAGCTTAAAAAAGTGGTAAATTATAGTTAATTCATGATTTAACAAGGGAAGTAATTACTTTTTATTTAAAGAAAAAAAATAGACTGGGATTGTTTGAACAGTACTTTTTCCCTTAATACAAATGTTTACACATTTACAAATGTGTTTGATAATCAGAAACATTTGACAGAATACACCTACTTTTAACATAATGCATGATAAGGAGACAAATAACGTTACATCAGAAAAACGTAAATTAAAACTGTGCTGTCACAGAGCAGACATAAAGGAACAGGACCAGTTCTTGTGTTTGTCTGACGGCGCCCTGGTGTCCTCTGTCGGACTGGAAATGGCACACAATGCGAGACTTTTTCAAATGCCGACACGTTGTAATAAATAACCGGGGATGGAAAAGAACAATTCTTCCCCAAATCACTCCTCTCCTCTGTCTTTTTCTTTGTTTTTGTTTTTTCTGTGTGGCCCCCAGTGTACGACGTAAATTGAAACAAACATCTGAATCACTTTCAGAAAACTTTTTTTTATGAATATCAAACTTTGTGTGGAACTTTGAAGAGAACTATATTTGGTAAGTTAATGAGAAAGGCGAAGATGCTAAACAAATCTTAATTAGCTCTCAATAAACAAATGAGTAGCGTAGCAGCGAGTGGGAGAAAAGTACCATTTGGGAAGGCAGGGATGCCAAGCAAAAACTGAAATAAAGAGCCTAATGAATAGTCAAGAGTCTCTATATGTAGCAAAAGGATACCCAGCCAATATAGTTTGTGATAAATACAAATCATAAATGGGTTTGGAGTTAAAGTTTGAAGTGAGTTTTTGGCCAAATAGATAAAAAAAAATGTACAAGCTTATAATCATGAATTTATTTTCTGGATGTGTGAGATTTTTTATTTGTAACCTGTGCCTGACCTTTGTAGCTGCATGTAAAAACACAGCAGGAGGTCATGTTGGCAGCAAGCAGGAGAGGAAGGATAAAGCTGTAATTTAGTTTGTTTTCCTGGATAAACTGAACATGTACATGTTTTCTCCAACGGGATAAAAACAACAGTACATTGTTGCTGTGCAAATTTTATATTTTTTTCTTCTCTGGATGATGATATGTTTCAATAGAGAGGTTTTCAATCGAGAATTGTTTTTTTTTTAAATATCTTTTACTTTACGCATTTGTAATTGGGGTTGTAGTAACACATCCAGGTTGAGAAATTAAATGAAACAAGAGGAGACGATTCACAAAATTTGTTTGACGAGAATTTATGGAAAACAATTTCCTTCTCTGTTTGCACAACTAAAGTTTTCAATGTTTTAAAACCTTGTTTTAATCAAACTGTAACAACTGTAGTGTAGCCCGTCCCTCAAATTGTTACAGATTTCAATTCTTGTCTAATTCGAAGGTGGTTCTAATACCAAAAAGCGTCGAAAATGTTCCCTTTATGTGGTTTTTACAAACAGAACGTCACGATGCCATTACCTTTGTAGTTTATTTTTATATGACTTTCTGTGCTCTTGTATTTTGAGTGTATTCTTTTGTTTTTTTATGTTTCTCTTTACTTTTATTTGTTCTTTTGATCAATCTGCTTCTATGAGTTACTCGCCTGATTTCCTGCTTTGTTTTCATATCTCTGCTTCATAGATCAATTTCCCTCAGTTTCTCTATCCCATTTTGTTGCCAAGTTCTGCCCTGAATTTAGTTTTTAGGTTATTCTTTGATTAATTCTCAGATGTGATTAGTGTAAGTATGCCAGAGTTTAAAATATGATCCAGTGTTGTCCAGTCCAGTTGTAAAGTAGCCCATTAGCTTAGCGCAGATAGGACAATCTAAATACCAACTTTTGAGGTGTTAGCTACCATTCTCACAGTGCCTATAAATAGTTTATATCTTTGACTCACTTTCAAGTATCCAAAATACTGTCACGCTGAAATATTTAAATGTGGCAGAGGCCAGCAGGTGTTGTCAGCTAGCATGACAAGTCCTTTTTAGTCAAATCTGTCAGCGCTAAAGGCAAACCTTTCACCTTTTTCTTTAAATAAGCTCAATTTAAGTGAGTGACTGCCAAAGTGAAATCTACTTCGTGGTAACTCTAGTTTCCTACACTACTTCTCCTTTATGTGATTCCATAACAATGCTCAGCTTTTTTTTGCTAATTTAGTTAGCATTGGCTACATTTCTCACTAAGCTAGCCAACTAGCAGTTTGAGACGGCAGCTGTTACTCCACAGACCCAAAAGGGAAAAGTACATTTTTTGCAGTGATTTTAAAATAACAAATGCTACAAAAGCTAAAGTGATTAAATGTAAAAAATTTTTTAGATATCTAAAGCTCTGAGAAACACGTCTACATCGTGTTAAAATTGGTATGAAATGCATTTATATCCCTTGTGGGCATCAGACTTGAGATTTCTGGCTTGTCAGCTCCTCTCCACTAGACTAAACAGTAACATCTACCTTGTACCAAACTACTGTTTATCAGCAACATGAGCTAAAACACCCAGCCAGCTCTTAGTCTAAAGATTTCCCATCCGTCCACCTCCTAATCTGAAAATGACATCGGTTTTCCAGCTGTTGCTTACCAATTATAGAAGAACTGATTGCGGGTGGTTTGCTGCTCTGGCTGCATTACATAATATCAGTGTGACACAGCTATTATAAATGTTTTGTAATACTGAGCTTACACAGTGTAATGTAATTTTTTTCCCTGATGAAACAGCCCAGAGTATGCCAGCCCTAAGGCAGCACACTGGCCTACCCTTTCTGTGCTGAGCTGCAATTGATTCCTGTGTTGTGTGGACATATTAATCTTAATTTTTTTTTTTAACAAAGACCAAAAAAAAAAAGATAGTAAAAAAATACACTCAAAGGCTGACCCTGGCCTGAGGGCTCCCATTGTTCTGTGTTACATCTACGAGACGCCGGTGCTGCTGAAAGGAGAAGAGGGGAAGCAAGTACACACAAAACTCCTTTTCAGGAGAACAAGAGCGTTTAGTAGAAATTACTAACCAAAAGTTCTTTAGGTATTTCAAATAATGTAAAAGAAAGATCTATAAAGACTCACAAGTGTTTGTTTTTTTTCTATTTCTTCAGATTGATTTTGTCTGTGGGTTTCTTCTACAAACAAAGCAAAGTTTGTTAACAGTGATGCTCTTTATGCTCACCTGACTGTATATGGACAGTACTTGATGAAAGCATTTGCACATCCTGAACTGCTTTTACATTTTATCACTTCAAAACCATAGACTCCGGTGTATTTTATTGGCATTTTACGTCAACAAAATATCTGTTTTATTGACACAAAATGCCAATAAAACTGATATTTGATGTCATTTTTAGGGGTTCACACATATAAGGTGTGAGGAACCTGATTAATTAGTAGGGTGGGGAAAAAATATATAGTTTGATTTCTTTGATCAATATTGAAATCCCAATCATTTTGAATAATAACTGCTAAAGTTAGGTTACAGAAAAACAGTAAAATCCTTTCAACATAAAAATGAAATGTCATTCAACTGTAGGATATTAACAATAAATCAAACAAGCAGTCTTTATAATCTTTTCGTCATATATTTTTTAAATAACTTCAATTTGAAGGAAACTATAAAATATATATATCAGGAAGCCAGATGAATTACAGAACATGTAACATCATACCTTTGAAAATAGTTGAAAATATTCTTTTTAAAATAATTTAAGTTAACCATTTAAAAAGTGATGAATGTTTCATTAAATATTGTGTACACCTTATTTCAGTCAAACAAATTAGCTGAAATTTCCGCTGGGCGACTTCATGATCCAACACATGCTTTTAGATATTGGCAAAAACGTATTCCATAAAACTCAGTGGCTAGTTTATTCATAGATAAATTAGCGACCTGCATGAGTTCAGCCTTCAACAGGAGGGAAAGCACACATCCATCAGCAGACATTACAAAATAAAAGTCTGCTTTGCAAAGGAGATACTGCAGAAAATTGCTTTAAAAAAAGTCATTTGTTTTTCAGGATTTAAATTGTTTATGTAAAATGGACTGATAAATATAATTAATTATAAGGTTTTATCCATGGTTCTATCAAATAAAAGAAATTAAACGTGTAGTAAGAATCTACTAAGTAGATTTCAGGCTAGAGCCATTTTGCATGCTGTGATATTCACATCTCTTCAAGGTCAAATCCCACCAAGCTACGAGGCAAAAGTAGCAAATCGGCGCCCCGGTCGCGTTTTCCCCCGGTGTCTGTCGCTCAGTCAGAGAACGAGTCTGATTTGTCAAATGGAAGAAAGCTCGCTCAGACTCCACACTGAGCCTGCTCCGCTATCAGACTTGGTGACAGCGGAGATGATGAACGGCGGGAAGACAAAAGCTGACAGATGTGATGAAGACAATGTTGAATGGCTAATCAATCTCATGTGGGCAGGAGGAAACGGAGAGAAGAAATAAAAAAAAAGGAAGACAGCAGCAGGGATCTCCTAGTGTGAGTCAGCACAGGAAAGAGAGGCTGATTGGCAACATTTGGAGGCATGTGTGTGTCTGCAGACCACATATCTGTGTCTCCAATTGTAATTGTGGCTTTTTTTTTCCCTCGTGATTTTTGGGTTTTTATCGTCTTTGTGAGCCAAAATGAATATTATACTTTATTTTATGCCTGTTTTCTTTAGTGGACCGATAAAAATAAATACCTCACCTCAAAAACAAACACTGGCATCAACCCAAAATGAAGAAACAATCATTTAAAGCAGTGACAACCATGTAATCACAGCGGACTCTCCTTTTATTCACACATTCCGATCAGAAAGACATTATCGTGCCCTAGATCATCCGTGAGAGTCTGCGTGTCTACATGACCTGCTTATGTGTGTGTGTGTGTGTGTGTGTGTGTGTGTGTGTGTGGGTGTGTGTGTGTGTGTGTGTGTGTGTGCTTACATGTTTAAATCTACATGACCTACTTAGGCTGGAAACGGACCTCAAGAGCAACTGCGACCACACGTCGATACATGAAGAATCCATTACATTTGCTCCTCTTCAGACCATCACTTGCTATCTTTATCTTCTGGATATCCTCTCGGTCCAGCTCCGGTGTCATTAGGAGGGAAGACTGTGCCCGTGTAGAAAGCCTGGAGCCATGTTGTTCGTCACTATTAAAACCTGGCACTTGCATTACCGCGACTGCAACCTGACGGCCTTCTCTTTAGTCGGTGATTCAGATGGATGGTGTTAAAAGAAGCCTTTGGACCAAAGGCTAAATAAAGGCTGCTGCACTGCAAACACACAAAATATCGCCAAGAGATTTTGGTCTAGTTTCTGGTCCAAATGTCTTAGTACATTTTAAATAAGACAAAAATAACTTACCATAACTTTTCAGCAAGATGTAGGAGCTTGTTTTAAGTCAAAAATTCCTTAATTTTGATGAATAAAGTACTAGTTCAACTGGCACTTACAAAATGTATTGTTGGAAGTGAAATTATCTGCCGAAGGAATTAGCACTTTTTAATCAATATTAAGGAATTATTGACAAAATGACCTCCTGTATCTTGCTGAAAAGTTACCTTTGAGTTGGTTTTGTCTTATTTCAAGTTTGCCAAGATATTTGGACTAGAAATTAGACCAGAAATGTTTGGTAAGGTTTTGTGTTTTTGCAGTGCGAGGTCTGATTTTCTCGTTATCCTTACAGTGCCTTTGAAAAAAACCCTCAAAACTTTTTCACTTCGCGATACTTGATCGTAATAATTTCATGTGTTCGACCAACACAAAGTTGTGCACAGTCGTAAAAATGCACGTGTTTTACGGCAAAAACAAAAATATCCACCTGTACGTGATTTAGTCTGATGTTAGTGAACAAACAGCATCAAGGAGGACCAGGCACACTGCAGACTCAAATTCAGGGAAAAAAATCACTGATTTCCTGTTGCTAATTTAGAAATATTCGTAAGGACTTTTTATGATATTTACGCTAATGTATGATGTAAAATGCAACTTTTTTAATTGAGCCATGTTTTCCCTACATCATGTAGCACTAACGTGTCATAGTGTATTATAAGCCTGGCGGGCCACCAGGCTTTACTTGTACCCCCATCAGGCTAAGCATTGCTTATTTACTTATGTCTTTTTACATTTTTTTGCATTTGTTATGACTTTATAGTTGGTGTTCAGGTATTGATCGTGGACAAACATTGAATAAATGTTCAAGAGGTATGAATACTCCTGCGATGCACTGTGCATGTTTTTTTAGTTTTTTTAATAAAATCCAGACTTGTGGTCTTACGACCCAACATCGGCTGCAACATGAGGACAATTCAGCCGATCGGGTCCAGCAGCCGCTCCAAAACATCCGCAGTAAATGTACCATCTAAGCACATAATGGGATCTCACACCAACATCACTCCTAATCTGTTTTGATGTTACTGTATGCTGATTAGTGTTCATCCCACCGCGGAGTAAGCTGCTTTTTAAAGTAGTTTAAAATGCAGCAGTGTTGTGGCTCCTGAGGGTGACAATATTGGCCCATCTGTCCAACATTTTAGTCCAGATTAAAATTAAATAAATAAAAAAAATACGCAGACAAACTGCTGAATGGATTAAGATGAACTTTGGTACCCAAATCCCGCGTTAGTGTTCGAAGCATAATGATTCGCCGCTCCTATTTACATTGGATTTTGGAGAGAGGCATGTCAAAATTTCCCATCTGTCCAACATTTTTCAATTTGTGCTTCAGCAAAAATATCTCCGTCCTGCTCAGGACATGCGCCGCGGGACGCCAAAACACGTCACTTAATCAACTGCGACAACAAAAAAAATTGCAGTGGTGTCACGTTTCACGAAGAAAGGCGTCCTCGTGAGCGACGCTGCTCGTACGCAGAGGAGGTGGGAGGTTATTCAACCCGTGGATCACATCTCTGCCATTCTGCTTTGGCGACACATACGATTAGCCTACAGAAAGTGGACAAGTGTTTCCTCCACTCCCTCTACTGCTTTATGCGGGAAATATGTGAGAAATTTCTTAATGATGTTAAATTGCGGTCTGCCTTACAATACCGGCTTACTGTCAGACATGCTGAATCAAAGCAATTGGGATGCAGTGGTCAGGACTTTACTGGATAATACCTATTATTGTTTTATTCCTAGGTATGCTGTGCAAAATTTGAGTAATTTTATATATTTTTTTAGGATTACGACTAATGAAATCTAACGGAAAATTAAGAAATGATAAGATTATTCAAAGTTATGTGTGAAATATAGCCCCAATCACAGATGTAAAATTTTATATCTGTGTAAGTGTTTTTCCGCACTAGAATAAAATGCATTATGAAATAGTGTAAGAGGGGTAGGATTAATGTTGTAAGGCTAAAAACGCAACAACAAAAAAAAGCAGGAGAAAGAAACTCCAGAGTAAGACAGGCTCTTCCTTAAAGGCCTGTTTACTAGGATGCATTCTGACCTGCTTTTTAAGTGACGGTTCTGAGGCTCAGGGAGAGCAAGCTCCAGAGTCTGTGGGGCCACAGCAGCAAATCCTCTGTTTCCTTTAGTGAATCCTGGAATTAATAGGCAGCCAGAGAAGCTGGAGAAGTAGCAGGGTGAGATAAGTGTATTAAAAGTCTTAGTCAAAAGTCTAACACAAGCATTTTGAACCGTCTGGAACTGGTCCGAGCAAGTTACGTCAAGACAGAAGGAAAACGACTTGCAGTAGTCCAGACACAACAGAATGAATCCATGGATAACAGTGTCCAGTCCAGTCCAACTCAGAGTGTGACACAACAGAACTACAATGTAGCATCTTATCACTAAGATGCTAACACCGAAACGGAGACCAGACATGAAAATCAAGAGTAAAAAAATCAAGAGGGAAAAAAAAAAAAAAAAAAAAAACATCACCACGATTCCTGATAGAAGGTTTAGGATCCGTGTTGACCAAGAGAAACCCGGACTTTAGGAACAATCTTGTCCGGAGTACAGATGAGGATTTCACTTGTTGGACCGGGTCACCACCGATTCATCCACCGATTCATCCACCAATAATTTATCCACCAATAATTTATCCACCAATAATTTATCCACCAATCCAGCCTCAATAGCCCCGTGTTGCTTCCGGTCATATTTTGGTGAGTTCTACTCAGAAAGCTTTGGCTTGTAGTCAGGAAGTCATGGTACTCCTTGATATTAAAAATACATGGTGTTATAAACTGGACATAACCAAAGCAAGATTCGCCAAAAGATTCTGCATACTAGAGGAACTAAATATGGAAAATTCTCTTCCTGTTGCAAAATGAGCATTCTATTGCTCAGCATGGTGTTCTCCAGAGTGATTTTAGCATTGTGAGAGAAAATACAGGCTTGTGACAATCTGCCATTTCATACCCTGGGCTTTTCTACTTCCAGTTTGTGCCCATGAACAAACCGTTTCACGCTGGTGTATTTTAACCGCTTCTGGATATACGTTAGATATTTTCAGACATCTGGAGTCAGATATGAATGCATTCTATCAAATCTGACAACTATGACAGTCTCATTGTTACCCATTACCAAAAGATTAATCGAAAAATCTATTTCCATGTGCTTTTTTTTTTAAAAAATGCTGAAAAGTATTTGTTGTGGTTCACTTATTGTAGCTAGTTGAAAACCTGGAGTGAAAACAGCGTTACCCGTTTAGATGACACTTTCCAGACAGTGTTTGCATTTAGAACGGAATGAAAAAACGCAAACAAAAACAAACAAACAAACAAAAAACAGTACTGCTGTATCTTTAAGAGCCCCAATTTAAATTCAGTACAGGTCAAAACCAAGCATACCTTCCACACTCTGGGAGAAAAACGAAAGAGTTGAGAACATTCAGCTACATCTAAGCACCGTGATTAATATTCTAATCCTCATAATTTTAAAATGAACATCAAACGGCTTCAGACCTCTAATTCCTAATCGTACCCACGTCGGAAAATAAAATGAAGGTGACTTAGTCTCGTCTCTGTGTTGCCTCATCACATCCAACAAAGCTGCTCAGATTTGATAAAAATGTGGGGAAACGATGCTTTCCATCACATTAGGCGAGAAATCGCCGCACACGGCTGTGGCTCGAGGCCCGCTACATCGAGATGTAGTGACACATTTGTGACACGCTGGCTTAGTGGGACGCTCCATCATAGGTGTTTACTGTTTACTGTCACCTTGTTTCTCTCTGAAAGGGCTGCGGGACTTATCCACCGTGCTTTCTGGTGTTCATCTTTCATTAATTTTGACAACCTCCTGTGTATTTTTGCACAAACACAAGCACACACGTCGTCAGAGGTGCTTGAACACACATACAAAAAAAAAAAAAAAAAAAAAAAATTTAAACCTTTTCCTTGACGAAGGGGGGGAGGGGGGGGGGGGTTTCAGCCTCGGGCCCGTCTCCGT
>NW_015114248.1:50129-52697 GCF_001443285.1 Poecilia latipinna | reverse complement strand
CCAAACAATGGATCATAAATCTGAATTGATTCTGACTTTCAGAATTAGGTGACATGTTGGAAAAAAAAAAAAAAAAAAAAAAAAAAAAAAAAAAAAAATTCTAACCTGTTCCTTGACGGAGGCGAGGATGGCGGAGGTGGTTTCAGACTCGGAGCCGTCTCCGTTGGAGGCATTGAGGACGGGACTCAACATGGCGGCGGCGCTGGCACTGTCAGACGCCACCTCAGGCACTGGCATTCCTCCTGGAAAGAAACAATGCGTCCAAGTCTTATGAAAGGCACTCTCCGGTGTGACGGCGTTCAGACAAGGTCACTTTCACACGAAAACTTTGACTCGTTTCAACGTTTTTTAGAAAGAGAGCTTAGTTCATGAGACCAGTTTTAGCTTCGATGACGTACTTGCTCATTGTGTCGCGTGGTTGCTGTCTTGTAAGTGAACGATGGAGGGTGGCAGCAATGATACAGCATGTTATTTAGAGGAACAATGTGGCTTTTGTGCAAAATAGATACAGGGCTTGGTCTTAGTGTTTGTGATGGTAGAACTTTCTCATTGTGACATGTAACAACCAAAAGCTTAAACAAATTGTATTGGAATTACCTTATTTTCAGTACTGTAGAGCGCACCATACTTTAAGCTGCAGCTACAATTTTTGGGGGGGGGGGGAAATAAAAACTGGAAACATACATGTGTAAGCCGTACTGGGCTGTAAGCCGCTGGTATCTCCGCCGCTCTCGGTTTTCCATAAGGACCCAGCAGAGGACTGCGTCCTAATAAACCTGCTGGATTTATTAAGGATGCACCCCTCCGTCTCTAAAGCCGAACCATGGTTTCGTTCACGCCGAGCTTCCGTGCACCGGCTCTATTTCCCTCCTCTGCTGCTAGATGGATAGCCTTCAACTTAAAAACTGCATCATATGAGTTTGAAAACATTTCTCCGTCGTGCCTGCTGCTAGCATGTGCTTGTTCTAAATGAAAAGTAGCACTTTCTTCTTTGATTTCCAATTTTGACTTCCAATGATTCACTTCCTGCAAAAGAGCCCCCTGGTGGTTGAAGAAATATCCACAGAAAAGCCGCACCGGGCTACAAGCCGCATGGTTCAAAGTGTTGAAAAAAAATAGCAGCTTATAGTCAGAAAATAATCGTTGCATTGTTTTATCGCTGAAGGAAACGACAAATCAAAAGTGTTTCTGCGTCAATACTTCATAGAGGATCTCAGGATCATCTTTGCCCATTCTTTGTTACAAAACAGCTAAAGCTCAATCAGACTGGAAGGGGAGTATCCGTGAACAGCAGTTTTTAAGGTTTTCCATAGATTCTCAAGTAGATTCAGCTCTAGACTTTGACTCTCCCATTCTAACACATAAATATGCTTCGTTCTGTGCCATTCAATTTCAACTTTAGTATTGCATTTAGGGTAATTGTACCATATGTTAGGTATCTTACAGCCTCTACTGGGTTTCAATTAACATTTTCCTATCAACTCTGACCATTTCGGTGAACTCCAAATGCTAACAAAAAGCATGATGCTGCCGCCACCATGTTTTTGATACCAGGACAATGTGTTGAAGGTGTTGGTTTTCTGTCTCACATTTGCATGTGGTCCAGAACTTTGTATTTTGGTTCTTCATATCTTTGACATATTCCCTATGTGAACTACAAACAATATTTCTTACTATTGTTTTTTTCTCTTCATAGCAGCCAGGATGGTAGAGTGTAGAGCAAATAGTCGAGCTTTTGACAGATTCTTTCAATGAAGTTACCGTTCCTGGCAGCTTCTATAAATCTTTTCCTTATTTGGTCCGTCAGTTCAGAGCGACCGCTAATTTCTTGGTAATTTCCATTCCACTTTTCTGATTTTTTTTTTTCTTTTATGTTAAAAGCCATTTATCAATATCACATCAACATAAACAATGTGGCTTAGACAGCTCAGTTTCAGGAAAAACGAGATGCAATGTGGTTACTTTCAGGAGCAGCAGATGGACTTTCATTCACACACACAAACACACACACACGCGCACACACACAAAACCAACAAAAACACAGAAATACACATAAAAACCCAAATCTCTCAGCCATGTGTCATCCCGTATTTGACCAAACGTAGGAGGACACGAGCTCCACATGTGCCATGTAATCCTGAAGCGGCGTAGAGCTGGTGGAACAGCTGCATCAACCAGCTTTACCCACTGATATACACACTGATATATATATATATATAAAAGGCTCGCCATGAGGAATCTGCACATACATGCATGAAAACAGGCTATCGGCATGAGGCAAAGTGGGGCGTGTGAGCAGAGCAGAGGGATGAGAGTGGAAAGAGGAATGGAGTGACTCAGAAACAGAGAGGGGAGACGGAGGAGAAGAAAGTGAGGAGACGGAGGAGAGGTGAGGACAACTAGTAAGTAAAGTTTATTTATAAAGCGCTTTCACAGACATAGAATCACATAGACATAGACATAGTGCTGTACAATAGAGCATACAAAACATAAAACTACGACTCTTGCTTCACCTGACCTGACTTTTCACTCGTCTTCCTTCCATTTTGGAGAGTGCTCCTCCTCCTC
>NW_015114248.1:35967-46896 GCF_001443285.1 Poecilia latipinna | reverse complement strand
AGTAAAGTTTATTTATAAAGCGCTTTCACAGACATAGAATCACAAAGTGCTGTACAATAAAGCATACAAAACATAAAACTACGACTCTTGCTTCACCTGACCTGACTTTTCACTCGTCTTCCTTCCATTTTGGAGAGTGCTCCTCCTCCTCTTCTCCCATCAATCCTTTAGCCCATCTCTGTTTCTGAACTTAAATTTTTCATCACCATCCACCCTGGTACTTACACGTTGTCCTTTTTCCTTCCCTTTTAACGTTGTTTTCCTTCTCCTAAACTTGCTGCCCTCACTCTCCCTCTTTGCCGACCGACTTCTCTTCACTTGACCTGTTTCACTGTCCTTTTCTTCTTCTTCTTCTGGCATAATTTCTGCTACACTGCACCCAAGCTCTTTCATCAACCCACGTCCGTTCTGTACGTGTAGTCATAAACATCACCCAGAGAGTTTAAGGTTGGGTGCAAAATACGTTTTCTGAATGGACAATGACAACCAGGTAACCTGACTCGGTTAAGCGAGTTCTTTCAGGAGGAAACCGTCGTGAGAAGCCTCTGGAAGGATCCTGCAAACATTTGACTCAAGTCAGACGGTTTTAAAGGCGCCAGCACTGGATGCGAAGTAAATGTAGCACACAAAACAACATGAAAATAAATATCTAAAGAACTGTTCTCTCACCTTTCTGACACTTCACAAATAGACGTAATGTCGGGTGTTTCAACTGACCTAAATAGGAGCTTTTATTTTGATTTAATACTGGTGGTAATGTATTTTTTTCCACTCCTCAGCTCTGTTTCTTAACAGCTAAAAACAATCCCTCAGTCTTTCTATTTGCTCTTTTTGTGAATACCAAGTCATCAATCTTATTTCTCTGTCTTTATTACCATCTAAAACATTTGCTTTGTCAAGTTTTAATGGATTTAAGGATCCACATAAACTGGGACACAATACTTAGTCAATGCTCTAAGTACCATATATGTAATTCCAGCTAAACAGCGACCCCAGTGGTCAAATACAGATTACCAAAGAGCTGACTTTTTTTTTTAACTTCTTCTGCAAAATAAAACAGTTGATTTGCTTAGCTTAGCCTGCAAAAAATTCAAAAAATATATGTAATACTTCAACAGGACTAGAAGCCATAGAGTTTAAGATTGTATTGCCTGTCCCATTGTCCAGAACATAAAACTAAAAATGTGCTGGTCCATCTGAATATTTTTGCATGGAATTACATCAGAAGAGTTTATTTACTACTTGGATACAGCGATATTGTCAGATTTTCCATTTATTTGCCAAATTAATTTAATATTTTACTCATAGGGATTCTAGGAATCACAAGTGTCACTTGTATGTCAGTGCTTGATTGTTGTTTCGTTCACTTTAAATATAGGTTAAAAAAAATTATGTTCACACAAACATTTTTATACCAATTGTCTCAAGAAATTTCAAAGGATGTGTGAATTTTAAAATTTTCTGACAAAACGTCACGACTCTGGCGGCACTCAGCGTACCGAGAGGCCAGCTTAAAAAAACATGTCAGCCTGTTCCAGTCTGACAACCCGGCAACTAAAAAATAAAAATGTAACTTTTTGAGATTGGTGAAGGCATCACTCACCAGTGTAACCAGATTCTCTGATAACAACAGAAGCTGGTGCAAAAGAACGAAGACTCAAAGTCAGAAGAAGCTAGAAAAGAAAAAAGCTGTTTAATAGGAAGCCATATTTTTTAGAGAGCCCTGCCGGAGGGTCATCCATTAATTTTGCCAGGTTTTGGTTATTTTCCTCCCTTATCAGGTTGAACTCTTGTGTTTTTTGTACCAGTAAGAGTCCTGTACGAAAAAGAGCCGCCTACCACGGGACATTGGAACGGCTTTTCGCCAAAGAATGGAGCACAAGAAGCTGCGCAGTTGTATCATCTGTACAATCCTACACTTGGAAATGATTGCAACCACTTGGACATTTCAGAGTTAGAGTAAAGGTATATGATAACTTGGTAACGGCTGACGTTTACAACCAGTGGCACTAGCTGTGCCAATTTCCTCAAACGTCTCACAGTTGCGCCTGTAGATATTTTCTGGCTTTAAAGCTTCTAGGCATCGACCTCGAAGCCCCCACCAGACAACCGAACAGCCATGTTTGATCAACAGTGCGAATCCCAGCACGTGGAAGGCCGATAAAACTCCAAAAACCTCGCTATGTGTGAAGTTTCTTCCTGCAGCACTTCGGCCTTTTAGAACCACGCACATAAAATATTTCATTTGACAGAACGCTCGAGCTCGAACTCGAGCAGAAAGCTGGATAAGAGCAGAGAAAGATACCCCCAGGGGGACCGACCCGCCTATAGAAGGAATCGCGGAAGAAGCTTGGGGTTTGGACGGTTCAGACAGGGAAGCCGGCCAAATATAGGTCAGCTCAGCAGACCGTGTCCAAGCTCTCATCTCACCACTGACCGGTACAAAGCAGCTTTCCCCAATAACCGCCATCAGAACTAGGCTACAGAGACCCGCGGTCGGCCACAGACAAGTCTTTGAATATGGATTAGGCCTAAAGGCTTTATTTTACTCGTGTATAATCTTGTATTTTTTTTTTCCCGAGTGTATATATTCCAGTGGCGTTTAGGCCCCACATTTCAAAGTGATAATCTCCGATATTGCTTTTTTTTTTGTACCGTCTGTACAGCCTCGCCATGATACAACTGACATGTCTGACATCGGGAATATTGAGGTTAAACTTTTGACCCCTTAAGCCCGTCTGTCAGGTTCGAGACAGGCACCGTGCGGTGAAGACAGAGTTCCTCTCAGAGCAAACCAGATGCGTGTTATAAGTATCATTTCATGCCGTCTCACTGTGATTTATAATCACACGCATAACTTTGCTTGCCTCTTCCTCTGTGGATGCTTTGCATTTTTTCTTTTTTCTGCGTAAAGACCGCTAAGCTGTGCTTTTGTGTGAGTGTAAATGTGTCACTGTTTGACAGACAGTCCCATGTTGCCTCATTAAAACTCTCTGCAGTGTTTTGTCTCTCCCAGTCATCTGTCCTTTTGTCTAGGCTGTGTGCCCACGAGTCTGCTTTCAAAATGCTCTTTATCAATGTAATTAGAGCTTTCTGTGTCGTGGCATGTTTCTATTAAAATTCACTGTGTACAGGGGAGGAAGGAGGTGTATGTGTGTGTCTGTGTGGTTTTCGTCACCTCAAACAGCTACGATCTGCACGTGTTTATTTTTTTATTTCGACCTGAAACTGCCTACCTAACTAATTAAGCTAAAGCAAATAAAGGGAGTAATGACTGGATGATTTCTAACTTCACAAACAGTTGTTTTATTTTTGTTTTTGTTTTTTGTTTTTGTCAAAACTCCATACTTTCCCACACAACTTTATGGAGTTCTTTGCTTTTTACAAAATATTTAAATATAAATATGAAAACTCAGATGCTGCTGCAGAGGTCAGACCTTAAAAATTGAGCTGCAAACAGACAGATGGATCAAATTTAACTCAGAAATCATACAGCAGTGGATGCTGTATAAGCACAAAAACATGATAAAACATTGACATTTCAAAATGTCTCTATGGCACCACTATTATCTATTACTAATTCACCCAGCTACTTTAACAGGCAAAGATTGCAAAAAAAAAAAAAAACCTAATGAATTACTGTCCAGACAGGATGCTGAAATGTTGAAAGTTTGGGAAAGCTTGGGAAGTGACTTCTCACTCAATAACTATGTAAGCAGGCCGTCCGCAACATGTTAGCTTTGTGTTCCCAGGGCCAGAAGTAAAACAAAAGAAGGCACTATTTAGATTCGCTGCTCGTCAACATTGTAGCCAAAGTTGAAAACCCAAGATGCCAGCACCGTGACGTCTTCTTTTCCTTTTGCAAGAGTGACCGGGAGCTACTTTTAGATATGCTCAACAGGGGAGGAATAAATGCAGATATTGCGTCTACACAAACGTTTCTGTGGATGTTGGTGCCATGGAGGCAGCCACACCAGGGGGCAAAACAGTGGTGGGTGAGGGCGGGCAGCAGGAACAGGGGATCTCCCAGGAAGAACCGACACTGGACTTGCAAAGCTTGAATACATGAAACAGCATACTAAGAAGTGCATCCAATGGGTCCTTTACGGTTGTAAATTAAACACCTAATCAACGCCAAAAGATTAGGATTTGCTAGATTGTACCTTCATATTCCTTCGACGAATAAAAAGGTCAGCACCTAGTGGTTGTTTAATTTGTTTTTAATGTATTACTATGGACCATGAAGAGCTTGGATTGTCCTCAGATCCAGGCCACGGTGATGATTGTAGTATGTTCAACACATCTTGTGTTGTTTTCTACACTTTATGTGTCTTTCAACTTAAACGACTGGACACACAGAGTACGTGTTAAACCATTGACCAATCACGTTTCGTCTTGGACTTCTGGAGTTCCTGAATTTTCCACAGGAAAGAAAAAAAAAAGTCAACGGAAGCAGCCGCCATTAGAGGACGTTCGTTCAGTGAATCCACCAAGACACACTGCTTTGACATTGATTAGTAACTGCTAGCTTAGCATACACCAACAGTTTTTGGCTATAAATGTATTTAAAGACTTGCTTTTCACCTGTAAACTCCTAAGTTAATTGTGATTTAATTACACCGAAGTGGGAGCTAATACACCTGGCTGCCCTTTTATACCCACGATTGGTAAAGACTTAGGCTAACAATAGCAAAACTTTACATTTAACATTTGCTACTTTGATAGCAGGAGCGGGGTGCCGCATTTGGATCTTAGCTTTTTTTGTTTGTTTGTTTTTTAACCATAGTCTTGGCCAGTGGTGATGCTGCTTACCTCACTATGCAGTCAGTCTATGTTGGCAAAGTACAATTATCCCCAAATATCTGTACTAATAAGACCCCAACATCTCTCTGGACCGGTTCATGTCAACGCAATGCTTCACATACACAAAGAAAGGTTTTCACACAACGGCGTTTGTTCCTGGCAAACAACGGCAGATGGCTTAATAAGCTTCATGAAGGATTAATCACCAGTCAGCTAAAGCTTTCTGCGGTAAAGGTCCAAATGCTAATGGACATTTATATCAAGTAGGCACACAGACACTTACAGCACCTCCTGCAACGCTGCGATGCATCGAGCATCCCGCAGCTTATCACTTAGGCAGAGCGGCTCTGATAATACACCATTACGAGGCCACTGGCTACAATAAAAAACAATTATTTAATAAACATTATTAATAAACGCATGAGAGCAAAAAAGTCAAACTACTTTGGGAAACAATTCTGCTTTTTGATCTTTTTTTTTTTTTCAAGCTCCATGGAAACGGATGCCAGTTCCGTCGATTCTGGTTGTGTTTCCGTTCGCGCGAACAGAGCAGATGTTGACGACAGATGTGTGGAGATGACAGAAGCTCGATGACGTTCTTAAAGGTTTCTCGACCCTTCAGGCTCAATACTCTGTGGTAATTTGGCCGTCCGGGTTCGTTGTGACGAGACGACGCCGTTAGCAGAGACCGACGCAGAACTGGAGTTAATTTTTCGGCAAGTTTTCACAAATCAGACAACGCATCTGTGTCAACGAAGTCGAAATGTGAGAGAATGAGAGGCACTCCAACACACTGACGTTCTGTGTTGCGTCCTCGCCGACTGCAGTAAATTACATTCACCAAATTACTTCTTTCCGGAGAGCTGGGTGATTTAATCATTTAATCATGGTCAATGTGCTGCACATATCAACAAACACACAAACTCTGAGCCTCGTTAAGTTGACACTACAACCATAAGAATCATAAGAAACTGGTACGGTTACAGCTCGACTCCAAAACCAGAACAGTGGCAAACAACAAAACAAGCAAAGAATTCATTTAGCACAGAAAAGACAAAACCCATCAACCTGACTGCTAGAGATGGGCAAGTATCTTGTTTTTAATTTGCTAAATAAATAAATAAAATAAAAAACACTCCATAAACAGTCATTGTGCTTTACCTTAATAACAATCAAATGATGATATTTAAAAACTTCAAAAGCTGACAATGCTCTTGATGTTTGTTACTTTTGCTGTTGAATTTCTGGCGCATCAATTGATATAAATGTGAAAACGTGACTGAATGGAAACATTACCTTCTATTTAACGATGTGCTTCCTGGTGACACTAAACTGAAAGGCTGTTTCGGTTTTATAATGAGATTCGACTGTAACAGAAAAAAAATAACACAGTTCATAGAGACTAGATTATTCTTTAATGATGAGATTCTTTAAAACAGATCTTTACATTCTGAGAAAATTCTAGATTTTCAGTTTTAAAAATAGATTTAAAGACGTATCTAAACGTGTTTTAATGCATAAAATATGATGTTTCGTCTCATCCTGTAAACTGGACGTAATATTATATATATACATACATACATACTCTGGACAGGTCATCATATATATATATATATATATATATATATATATATATATATATATATATATATATATATATATATATATATATATATATATGCCGACCTGTCCAGGGTGAACCCCGCCTCTCGCCCGGAACGTTAGCTGGAGATAGGCACCAGCAACCCACCCGACCCCACTAAGGGACAAGGGTGTAAAGAAAATGGATGGATGGAGATATATATACATACATACATATATAGTACATCTATTAATAGGAAACACATCTAAAGGTTGCAGCATCTTCAGATATTTTGAGAATTTTAAGAGATACAGACAGATCACAATGCAACTTTAATCCCACACCTCTCAGATATGGAATCATTTCTAAAAAAAAAAAAAAAAATCCTTGCTCAAATTACCACTTCAAATAAAGTCCCTCTGTTTTCTCTCTGTAAAGCTGTGCAATGGCAAAAATAAACCTGCAACCTTGGAATTCAATTATCCTGGCTCTGTGATCCAAGACAATCGGTTTAATTAGAAGGTGCTCTCCAGAAGCTGGAGTCTCTGCCTTGAGCTCACATCCACATCCTCCTCCGCCTTCCAGGTCGCCTGCTCCGTCTTACCAAGCACCAGAGAGAATGTCATAGAATACACACAGACTTCTACAAGATGGTCTAGTCAAATGAGATGAAACTATCTCTTTACTTATATTCCATCCCTGCTGTGAAATATGGGCATGGCACGCTATGGGAACAGTTTTTTTTTTTTTTTTTAGCAGGTACAGGAAAAAACACAATTCATTGGTACAGGTGGGTAAAATACTCAAAAACTGTACTCAAGTAAGAATAAGAAGCTGCCATCTAAGAAATTACTCAAGAAAGTAAACAAGTATTTGGTCAAAAATAATAATAATAATAAAAAATCTACTCAAGCACTGAGTCAATCATTTAATATTTCAAAATTATCAGATGGACCAAAATATAGAGTTAAGTGGAAATGTTGGTGTTTAAAGGATCAAAATGACAATAATTTATATAAGTAACAAAGAATAACAAAATCAGCCAAAAGAATATGTTTCCAAATCAGCTACTTTCAAAAATAAAACTTATGAAACTGTAACGAAAACCGCAGGTGTGTGTCTTTGGTGAATTTTTTTGTTAAAATGTGTTTGTTCTTCATTTAGTGTGTAAGAATCCAAAAATTATAAACAGCGAAACTTCATGATAAAATTACTCAAGAAAAAGTAAGAAATACAGCATACCATACATACTCTTAAAAGTAATTAAAAAAAAAAAGTTACTCAAGTAAATACAATTGAGTAAATATAACTAGTTTCTACCCAAATCTGCTCGTTGGTTAAAAAGGCCTAGTTAAAGTTGGAAGATTTAAACCAGAATCCTCATTTCTGTCATTGCTGGCCGATCGTCTTGAAAATGTATTTTTATCCGATTGATTCATACAGGTTCTCACTGTCCACTGATGTATCGCTCGTCGCTGCCTTCCAGTTTCGTTTGTCAATAAACATTTTCACAGGTTTGACTTTTACATACCTCCATTTACAAAGCAGCTCTTTCGCTAACGACAGCTTGTCGAGAAAAAAAAAAGTCCAGTAGCAACAAGCAGAGCAGCAAGGAACCTACATAAAGTCACACTTTCAAAGTAATAAAAAGCATTCTGCATGAAAGCATGGAAGGTCGGTTGGATCGCACAAACACTGTTAGCCCTGCCGTATCTGGCACCATGAGTTTAGCTACAGATTAGTTAATTAAGTCTGGAGGCTGTGAAGCTGGGGCTTTCACGGATCGGACCCGTCTGTCCAGAACATCCCACTGATATATCAGACTAGATCGAGAGCTACTGCATTTAAAGGTCAAATTAGCTCAAATTTGTTGTTTTTCTCCTCAACCATTTATTGCTTTGTAGCAGCGGACATATTAAAATGTTGAAAGAAAATACTTCCGATGAGAAACAGACCTCATGTTTCTGACTTTAGACACCAATGCTCTAGTCAATATAGGCTAAAACAGGTTGGATGCAAAATAAAATGTACCAAATTTAACCTAGACCAAACTATTTTGACTTAGTGTAGAAAGAGAGGGGGGGGGGAGATTAACTGGCTTTTTCTATGAAAGGGTGTGCAATAAAGCTAGTTATGTGCCAAAATACCAGCCAAATAGATGGTTTTCCAACAAAGCATCGCCTGGAGCAAAACGTTGTCTCCTTTGGTTTGATGTCTTTCTGGAACTTTCCGCTCGGTTCCGGGGTCAGAAGGTCACCATGACTTTTGTGCGGCTTCGTTGGGAGGAGGCAGATAATGTGGACACTCCACAAGAACCGCAGTCTTGGACATGCTTTGAGTCAGCTGTCTGGCCCAACACAATTTGCCTTTTCTCATACTCGCTTGAATCCTTATAGCTTGCTAAATTTGCTTTGAGGAAAAAGCATTCAGGCCCAATAGTAGCAAGTTGTTCTCTTATTTACATGCGATTCACATTTTGCTCTTTCAAATGATTTTTGAGCCGGACACAAATGGGTGAGGAGTAGGAATAACTTTGCTAATACGTCAAAAACTACTCGGTTAAGAGTCAGCTACCAAACTACCCTGGAGAGGCGGAGGTACAACTTTTAATTCTGGAAGAAAAGTTTGATAAACTTTGGTATCTTTGTAATCAGTCAAATACTTTCACTTAATCTTGTCTGGCAACACCGCAAGGTACAGAAGACGGCTATAAATAAATAACCAGGTGTCTGAGTGTTCAAGACGGAGAGAAAGAGTGAGTAATCTTCAGGGAGAGAGGGCAAGCTCGTCTTCCAGTGAGTTCAGACAATCGCAGTCAGATGTAAATGTGGAACCAAAAGTCAAGAGGATGTGGCATCTGGGGAATGGAAAACAGTTACTACACTGTAATTTTTTTCTCTCTCTCTCTTTCTCTCAAATGAGGACTATGTTCGCTGAATATATTAATACTTTGCTCGGCACATGATGAAGGCAACAAAGATACCACAGACTGAGATCGTGCGAGAGCAGGGAAGCGGGTAATGTTGTGTCTCGGCAACAATCTCCCGCATTCACTGTTCGCAAGCAGGTCATTTGTTCGAGCCCGTCAAGCAATCCGCAGGGGTGTCCTCAGAACCCTACAGGTGGCGCCGTGTGTTCGATTTAAGACGAACACATGCCAAATCACAGCAAAGGCAATTACTGAGGTGCTAATCGCTGGAAAAACAAATATGATCGCTTGCAGACAGAATCATGGGAAGCGTCGTCATCGACAGTGGCCCAATTTTCGTTTCATTTGTCCAGAATACGCCACGGCTTTCATACACACTAACTGGTGGAGACAGTGACTGCCCCCTCTGCGACCTTGACTTTAGACAATCATTAAATGGAGGGATGAATTGTCTTAGCTATTAACTAGGGTCGGGCTGAAATGGATGTTTTGTGGTAGATTCAAGACAAAAATGCTCACAGTTGGCTGCTTAGCACACACAATGTTTACTAAATTCTGCTGTTAAACAGCGTCGCCTTAGTAACAATGGTGGGCGGTGCTTTACCACATCGTGACTGTGGGTTTAACATAATATGTGAAACTGGTAAAAACAAAAAAAACAAAAAAACATTTTGGTCACTCCAGACAATTTTAAAACCGTAACATTTTTATAAGATTGGTTTGCTTAGATAGCGGTAACTGAACCACGTCAAGAAGACATAAAAACATTTTATTGCCGCATTAGATACAAACACCCTCATTAAACGCATAAATGGTAACCACTTTTCATGCTGATCCTCTTCTCTGGTTCCAGAGAGTGTGAACCGCCATCAAACGATGATTCCCAGCGTAAACAAGCAACAGGCGAGGTTGTTTCTTATTCTAGTAGTTCGTTCTGGCCCCGTTGTTACGTTATTGCACAAGTCCTTTTTTCTGTTTCATACATCTTCCTGATTTTTTTTTTTTTTTTTTTATGAAAACAGATACCGTTTCGAAACCCTTGAGGTTTTTTTTTTAAATATTAACAAGAGGGGGAGAAGAACATGAAAAAAAGAAAAACATTTTTTTTTTGCTTCTTCATTATCTAAAGATGGAAATAAAACGGAGAACATTCCCAAAGCCCCTTCACTTTATTCTTACTGTTACTTTGAATTTCTCTTCCTCTGCTTCACTTACACATACAGGAAGCCTGACCTTGCGTTGCTGTACTCCCGAGGACCGTCCTCTGGAGTACAGCAACGCTATGAAGGTTACTGTAGGCTTTTTGAAAAGCGATACTCAACCCAGCTCACTTCTACCTCTGTTCTCGTCTGCACGGCTCAGGCTGGAAACGTAAAAACGGGCTTCATCGCTGCTCTTAACATTTATTTGTACTCTGCAGCCAAACTGCAGCCACTTCAGTGCAAATCAGCTTCCACTGTGGGAACGTTGATCCACCTGCTCACTCGCTTGGTTGAATGTTGGTTTCTGTGACACACTTTCTGTTCATCCTGATCTATATTACCTTTACCCGAAGTTCTCAGTCACTTGGGTTCATTGTACAGACGGAAGGAAGGGAGGGAGGGAGGGAAGGAAG
>NW_015114248.1:11988-32496 GCF_001443285.1 Poecilia latipinna | reverse complement strand
AGGAAGGAAGGAAGGAAGGAAGGAAGGAAGGAAGGAAGGAAGGAAGGAAGGAAGGAAGGACACCGTTTAATATTTAGTGGCAGAATCATTTATCCTGTGAAATCTGTGTGATGTAACACCAGTAACCTTGTGGCCAGTAAAGCCAAGTGACTTTATCTAGGCCAGAATCTTACTAAGAAATTTGTGTCTTGTAGATTTACTTTAAAAAAAAAAACCTCACACCTGAGTCTGAATCAAGAGACGTAAAGTAATCCACAGACTTTTGATACAGTTTTGCAAATACTTCTCAAAACTGAATAAATCTGCTCTTTCTTGCACCAAATTTAAATCAACAAGAACACTCCTGTAGAGATCACTTGACATAAACGAACATGAAAAAGCACGAAGCCCTGAGAAAGCTATCCTTTTGCAAACACTCCAAGGGGGAAATGTCCAGAAGTAAAAACCAAAAGGAAAACAGTTTCCTTCTTTTTTGTTTCTCCGTATTACAAAATGGCCCTTGTTTAACGCTACAACTCTGTTTCCACACAACAAGCGGCTAAAAATACAATCGGCATCATGAATTAAACATATTTCCGCAGATCCTCTGGGTGAGCTCTGCACACAAGCGTCTCCGTCACATGGTATAATTACAGAGGTTACAACTGCGACAATAAACACGCTGGAAAGACACTTTCAGATTCCCCTCCGCCCACAGAGGAATTGAAGCTGCCTGATCACAGAAGCAAAAGAGGCGCAGTGACAGAGCTGCTTGTGAACAAGAGCATTCAGGGAGGAAAGTTGCAGACTGGATCACCTCAGAGTTAACTGTGTTGGTCAAAGTGTGGCTTTGCTTTGTGAAGCAGATGTCAGAGTTTTGTCAGAACCAAGCTGGGGGGGGTGGGGGGGGGGGGGGGGGGGGTTTGCTCAGAGTTGTGTTTGTAGTGGTGGTAAACCAGTTTTTTGCGACCACATCCTGGGTCAAACTGGAGCGATTCCCATGCTTTCCAGAAACAAGAAAAAGAAAGAAAAGAAAAAGTCTTAAGCTCAGTAGCTGCAGTTGGGCTAATACTGGCTGGATGGAAAGCATTTGGGTCGACAAAAAAGCAAATCAGTTCCCATTTGTGTCGTAATGAACGTGGGTTAAGGAGAAAGAAATGGTAACATAGTGTCATTTAAGTGATTATGTATGTTTTTAGAAACTGTATGTGACCTGTTTGTGTATTCTTGTGAAATTTTAGTGTGAGTTTTTTTTTTTCACACCAGGAAAGTCCTTTGATACGGAGCCCCCTACGGGGACATGAGGAAAAATGTTTTGTTTTTTTCCCCCATGTCCCCTAGGGGGCTCCGTACTTTGCTCCATTTGTTTGGTCTGAAATAAAAGTGGATGTTACCATGTTGTTTGGTGCGCTTTGCTTTTGCATTGTGCTGTTTTAGCAAGCGGACTATAATTAGTAAACAAAGCCGGGCGGGTGACGATCGTTGGCCCCATTGGGTGGTGGGGTTCTAAGAAAGCATAAAAACTTATTTAACTTCACAAACCGACATGTTGGTGAAATACAGGAATGTATGATTAAGCTGAGTTTTAAATTCGGTCTTTAAAATATGTACAAAACAGAACATTCTGTACATAAATGCATAAAAAGAAAATGCATAAGCAGAAATAAAGTAGTCGAAAAATCTCACTTTTTAAATCAAAAGTCCAAAGGACGGCTTATTCTTTCAGTATTTGCCAAGATCTTTGAGACTCGATTAGACGGAAAACATTTTCCCTTCCATAGAAAGACCATAAAACATTGATACATGGGTCCTGTCAGAAGTGGGTGGGAATCGATGTTTTTTTCTTCAGCGTCACAATTACAAAATGGAAACTCTTTGTAAAGGATTTACTGGGAAAAAGACAAAAAAAAGAATTATTAAGTATCTTGGTTGCCAGCATAATTAACTTTGGTGACTTAAGTCTATACAGAGGCAATGTGTTATTCAGTATAATCCACAGATCCCACAAACCCATTAGCTCCTAGACCTCGATTTAAAAGACTTTGCACCCACATTTCAGTCCTTGAGAATCTGGTTTATGGTAGAAGCAGTTCATGAATTAAAAAAAAAACATCCGCTCATAGAAAAACATAAATGACATATTTGGATTTGTGTTGTTTTGATCTATGAAGGTCAACATTAGAGCTCCGAGCTTCATAGTACAGCTAATAAATGGAAGTTCATAGACACATCCGCAGCAGAAAGGGTAATGCATCCACAACTTAAATGGAACATATATTTGCTTGAAGGGGGGAAAAAAAAGAAGAAAAGTTGACCACAGAGGATTTCATCTTCAGTAGAAGCCGTCAGTACAAAGGCTTCCCATAGCTATTCTCAGCGCATTGAACATCACCCATTACCACCCCACAGCACTACTGGCTACCTACTGTAGCGCCATGCATAATACATCGGGTCGACTTTGAAGGGCTTTTCTCCCAAGAAATGACATCACAGAAGAAATCGCTTATGGAAAGTAGCATCAAAGAGCAGCAGCCGGCGTTTTTTTTTTTTTTTTTTTGGCTGCTGCTGCCACCTCGGACCAGAAGTCTAAGAGCGAGTTCAACGGCATTACACAGCCAGGACGACAGCGTAACGCCAGTTGGAGCACAGCGAGAAACGACGATATGTCAGGGGGCAAAAACAGAAAAGAAAAAAAAAATCAGTTTCAAAGCACTTCCAAATATGATTTCGTCTCAGTTGCAACCAGCTGTACAATTTTTATTTTTTATTTTTTTAGAGAAGGGAGGAGATAAGAATCATTTATTACTTCTTGAGAAACCCATTTGCAAATGTGCTTCTTTAGGACACCATATGCATGAAGAAGTGTGATTTGTATCACTAAACTGCACACATACTTTCACATTTATCAATATTTGATACTTTCATAAAAAAAAAATAAAAAAAAACTGTGGAGAAAATATCCACAACAACACAGACAGGTTTAGGATGTTTTAAACATCATTAATTGGAATTTATTGTGACAACGACAAAACAGAATTCTTAATCACAATAAATGATAAACGATACGATAAATGCCCACCCCGTATCTCGTTTTAACTCATTTCATCTAATGTCCTGATTGGACCTGACAGCTCTGGTGTATCATCCAGTTGGGGATGACACCAACAGAAATCATCTCCCATCGAGGGATGACAGAGGATATATATATATGATGAGATCTCTCCAAACAACGCTCATAGACTTTTATTAATGGCTAGCCTCATGACTCCCAATAATTTAGCTTAAGTGGTGTCGATTGTTTTTATGGCTTCTGGCCACGGCGAGGTTCTGAAAGCAAGGTTCTGCTAAAAGGTTTCAAGCACCTGCAACAGAGAACTCTTCTTAGATTTATAGTTCGTGTAAATCTAGACGTCAGTGGTTTTTGTTTTTTTTCTTTTATGTAACAGTGAGACGCCCCGGCTGTGAAAATATAGATAAACTGAACTAGTCTGATGAGTCTGACTAACAACATTTTGGTTATCTTTACCTGATTCTGGCCTTACTGTCTGGAGTCTTTCTTTACTGTTTTTGATGTGAGCAGATGCATGTTGTGCAAATGCTGTGACCCTGTCATGGGCAACATGTGACTGCATGAAAGAGAAGAAGTGAGAGCCTCAGTTATATGAAATTAAAAAAATAATAATGAAAACAGGATTTGTTACCTTACGAATTTTGTCGAAATCAAATAGTTTTTTTGAAATTATTTTAGCAAAACATTCACCTAAACAACGACAGTAACATTTTTTCTTACACCGCTTTACGTTAACATCAGTTTATCTGAGGGAAACATTCGGCGTGTTTCATTCTGAGCATGTGCAGAAAAATTTATTATTTCCTTTCTCTATTCTCAGTGTAAATCATCACCAAGCTTTATCCAAATAACAGCCTAATCCAATCATGTCGACATTTCAAAGTTTCACGAATTAGCATTTGGGTTAATAGCTCTACTTAGAGATGTTTTAAAACTGCAGAAGACGGTTTAGGTGATTCCTGGTGGACTAGCAGCTAGTTTCATGCTCAGCTACTCTGGATTTGAATTAAATGGAAGATGTCAAAAAAGTTTTCTACAGCAGGTAGGATATCACCTGCTTTAACAGAGCCACATGTTAAAAAGAAATAAAAAACCTTCAGCGATCCTGTTAAGTAACCAGTGAGGATTATTTAAGTAGCAAACGGTAATTCTCTCTGCTTCTTCTTGGCTTCCTATCACCACGTCTCCCACAGAACAGGACATGCTGCTGATTTCCCAGCAGCAGTGCTCCTACGTTTTTGGGAGTTTGTTCAAAAATGTTTTCCAGAGCTAGATATAGGTTTAAACTGGCACATTAAAACAAAAAGAAGGGGGCAACTGGGGCAACCCCTCCCTCCCCCCCCCCCCCCACACCGAGCGTCTGCTTGACTGTGAGCTAAAAAAAAAAGTAAAAAAAGAGAGAAAGAGGAGAGTCACAGGATTATTTAGCCACCTCTCACTGTACCGATGACACATTTGTGCTCACAAATCCAAGCGGACCATCTGAAGCTACTGCAATGACATATGCGCATCCTAAAAAGAAAAAAAAGAAAAAAAGGGAAATCGGGCGCAACTCGTCTTTTTCCTCTTAAGCGAATGAAATAATCATGCCAGCTCTGCCCTGAAGTGTAAGTGGTGTGGCCGCTTTATCTTCCCCTTTTCTCTCTGGCAGGGCTATAAATAGTGGAGAGAGCTGCTGTCTCTCATATTTCATGTGTCACTGGCTCCCACAGTCACTGGTGAAGAATGTTCACTGCACACATAAAGCCTCTTCTCACATCCTTCTGTGCTTCCTTCCTTCCCCGTTCTGCCGTCTAACAGCCTCTCTCCTGCCGCCTCCTCTCTCCTGCATGCCTTGTCCCAAGAGGCCAGGTCACAGTCACATGTTTTAGGCCGCAATATGCCACTATGTAGGCCAGCTCCAACAGAGAACACCAAGTCATGTTTACTTAGCCACAAAAAGCAGCAACTGTCAGGAACTGTTTTCCTCTGTCGTATAAGTATTAAAGGAAGGAAGTATTATGTAAAATCAACTTTTTTTTAGTCATGTCATAATGTCATTCCCTCATCAAAACATATCCATTGCTTTAATATTTTTCATGCATTTTTGAGAAATCCTTTTAATCTCCCATGGTAGCCATTCAGGGATGCCTAACGCTTGCTCGCACAATGCTCCGCCCATTTCCACAAAGCTCCGCCTCCATCCGAGCTTCAGACTACTCCAGCAGCAATCAGCAAACACCTGGTGGAACTGCGCATCTGCTCTACTTATCATACAAACCGTTTCCCCAAGAACGGCTGTAAACGGCATAACGGAGGAGCACTGTTGAAACGACGTAGAGATAGAGGTTGATTTCAAGGTGTCAATTTGCGAGTGACATTCTTTAGTTATTTTAGATATGCAGCATTTTCATCTCAACTGAAGGTAACACAGTTTGTTGATTTTGCCATAAAATGGCACTATGAACTTGTCCCTTTAAAAGTGATCCTACATAAATTTAGAACAGAAAGAAAACTAAAACCTTAAATAGAATGTACATTTAATAGATTGTACAATACTGAAAATGTTGGGAAATGGACAACATTTACCACATATGCCTCAACAGATGTTACAACAAAGCCATACTTGATGCTAGAAGCAAAGGTAACGACAGGGGTTGTAATTTGGGTTAATTTTTAGCACACAGCCAAAGCAACACAAGGCTACAAACATGAGATAAAGCTTTGCACACGTGGACTGGTATGCCAGCTTTGTGGAAACATGCGCTGCCATTTGTCCTGCTGATCATCGCTTTCTCAAGATTGCAGAGGTACGACCGGGACAGCTGATTTCTCCAATTTGTGTCAAATTCTGAGTCATAATTTGGCTGCATCTGTCCAGACATCATTCACAAAATCATTCAGCCTTATCTACACTTTTCTTGTATATCAGCATCTTGGAACTTGACACGTTATATCGACAACCGCATGTAGAAAATGAGATGTACCTGTCAGACTAGTCTGAAATGGTTTGGGGGGAAAAAGCTTTTTGTTTTCTTTTTCTTTTCTTTTCTTTTTTTTGCAAAATGAGAAAATGACTATAAATCTCAAACTGTGGAGAATTTCTTATCACATTAAGGTCTGTTCAGATCATTTAAAAAAAATTTGTGAAACAGCCCTTTAATTTATCCCCAATAGCTAGCACTGAAGCACCTGGAGTCTTTGGTGGCTAATAGTTAGCCGCTGACAATATTTTTCTTTCTGCCAACAATCTGAAATGTCGCCATACAAACAACTTGGACTTCTCCAATGTTCTTTAACAAGCAGTATTTTTATCCACTCCATCACTACAACAGTTCACCTGAAGAACTACTTTATTTTTAACTTCAAAATAAGAGTTTCAAACACAGATACAACAGGGTGGAAGGCTTAAAGCACTTCCTACGATAATACCACACACTAACTTCACTAGATGAGGTCACCTGCCGAAAGCAACTGGATAATTATTTACCAATCAGACTTTATCTTTCCAAGAAATATGATGGGGCTTCATCCATACAAATATTGTGGGAACTCGAGTCCCACAAATAGTTAGCGGGCTACTGCTAGCGACACGTATTGAGCACAGCTCCAATATGTTTTTACTCTCCTGTTAGAGATAAAAACAGATCGTGTCAGATTAGTTATGACCAGGATCAATAGTCTTTTCTAGTGCCAATGAGATCACAAATGTTCTGATCTTTAACCTGCACTAGAGGAAACCATCCCAACAGGTCAAAATACCAAATCACATCATGGTAATCGTAAAAGAACGATTCCCTGCAACCCACCACATCAGCTGTTGACGTCATATTTACAATTCAAACTCACATTGATTTCTTCTCAAGGTGAACTTCTATCACATCAGCAGTCTGGATGAATAAATGTACAGAGAAGTAAATCTGAAAATACAAGTATTCCTATTCTCGGTTTTCTTTTCCAGACTGCTAAGTCCTAGCCTGGTGAAGAGCAGCCCATTGTTCTACACTTTGTTTTGCAGAGAGGTTATGGACCCTCTGCTATTGAGAAACAAAAAAATGTTTTAAATTTTACCCAAATGCTAACGTTGGGCCGGGACATACGGAATACACCGGTTTGACGCTATGAAGCTTACCGGAAATTGTGTGTGCTACAAACAACCGTTCCTCCACTGCAAAGAGAGAACGCGTTGTTCACTGCCTCCGCTGCCTTTGCCAAACCACAGGCAGACTACGATTCTAAAACAAAAATCATCTTTGTTCACTACTTCTTCTGTTCACTGACTGGGTATCTACAGGAGAAATCCACTTCAATGGCAGAAATCCCAGACGGAGCAGTGAAGGGAGATGAGAATCAAGTGGTAGTGTTGAGAAAGGCTAAGTAGTTCCATACTCCCATATTTTTTCCAGACCATTTGTAGCAGCCATGTTCAAGACTCGATAACGACTTCAAACAGCAATTTCATAAACCTTGTTATCTTTTGCAACTTAAAGATACTAGCAGTGAAATGTGCCTATGGTGAAACATCAACGTAACTCCAGAAAAAAAAAAAACTCCATTAAGCCTATCATAGTATGATCAATGGTTTCCATTAATTAAGCTGGAAAGACATTTAGCTCGGGACACAATGTTGTATAACTGCAACAAATCAATGACATTCATTAATTCAGCCTGGAGGCTACGATACGTAAGGACACACTTTTTATGTCACAGCAGCAGCTGAGAGAAGCCCAGTGAAGGAATTCCCAGAGCTGGGCTGCAATGCTGAAGCACATGGAGTACAATATGTTAGCCAGCGGAGGGAAAACTTCACAGTGATTTGACCTGCAGCCAAGGAACTCTCTTAATCACTCAGACATACTGCTTAGTCACCAGCTCAACCTGGTAACTCCTTACAATTCAAACTTTAAAAAGCTCTGCGAGAAAAAAACAAAGCAAAACACTTCCTTCAAGTTGTCCTCGGAAGCCGGTGCTGTCTGTTCTCTACCTGTGGCATATAGAGAGCGTTAGCCGAATGGATTTCAAGAGAATATCTCCAGGAAAATGACTAACAGGAAGCTATATGGGGCAGAGAAGGTTTTTTTCAAACCCTTGCTTAAGTTCAGTCTGAAAGCTTGTCTCACACCAGCTATAAAAAGCACCTCTGATTTCATTTCACTTTCAACCATTTCCCACGTGTGCATGCCCTCTTATCTGTCTGACACCAAAGCTGTTTAAAATATCATTTTGGTCACTGCAAAGAAAAAAAAAATCTCTGCAGTGTCCCAGATGAGCTGATGACAAAAAAAAAAAAATCCATCTGTAACATAAGTTTCCAGATGCATGAAGGAGGCTTGGGATTAAATATAATCATGTCATGTGGCAGTAAGTATGACTCTGAGGAAACTCTGTGAGCTCATCCATTAACAGTGGGTAAGAGGCAGGTTATTGATCGGATCTGTGTTTGTGTGTGTTCATGCGGGCGGATCAATGACGACCCTGCATCCAGTTAATCCCAAACCCGGAACGGAGACCCGACGGGGCGGGTGTGGCCTTGTGAACTGGAGGGAAGGCGGAGGGCGGAGGGGTTTGTTTCGGAGGCAGCGACTGGAAACAACACCCTCATTATTTGCACCGATTCTTTTGCGCCTAAGCATCTCATAACGAGACCTTTCCAGCTAATTACCTCGGTTAATATTTCCCACGTACAGCACAGCAACATAAACAATTTCCGGAGGAAGGAAAAAAAAAAAAGTGTTTTTTTTTTATCATGGATTTATAGGTCAGAAAAAAAATAAAGTTGTTGCAGACAGAGGTACAGATCTTCAGTAGTAAAGATTTTTTGAAATATAATGCTTTGAACTTTTTTTTGTAGCCACAAATATTGATGTATGCTTCGGGATTTCATAAAATTGACACTGTTACGACTGACGGCGTAAAGTCAATTATTAAATGAGTGTGCAGGTGCCCGTCCCTGATTGGTTCAAAGAAGACGACGGAGATGTCCTATTGGCTGCTTTCCGGAGGTGACGGATATAAAGGCTGCTGAAGCGGACTTCCTGTGTTCCATCCTCCTCTTATCTCCACCGGCCACACCCCTTTCCTTTGTTTGTCTGTCTGTGTTGGAGTTCTGGAGTGTAGGAGTGAGCTGCCGTTTATGTTTCCTTAGTTTTCTCATGTTTTTCTTAGTTAGGAAGGTAAGTTTTTGTCTTTTGGTTTATTTGCTTTCGATTAGGTAAGTTTCTGTTACTATTTAGGTAGTTTTCTTTTGTTTGTTGTTTTCGGCGATAGCTCACTCTGAAGTCAAGTACTCCAGTGGGAACATCTTTATCAAATACATCTTTTTAAAATAAATAATTATCAACTGATCAATTTTGTGTGTGTCGGTTGCTGAGATCAGAGGAGGATGGATCCTTCATGTTGCGGCCTGGCTCCCCCTAGACTGGTCGTAACAACACACACAAAAAAAGTAGCAAAAAATTGTGAAGTGAAACAAAAGCAATAGAGAGGCCTAACACAAAAGCTTTGATTTAAAACCTTCTCTTAGCTCTTGTTGTATCTTTAGAGTCCCTAAATCATGGGTTTGTTTTTTTCTAAATTTGTCCAGTATTTACATCTATCCATCAAGTTTGCCTTCCCCTGTCAGATTTGTACTCTGCAAACGTTGACTTGTATTTCCTCAAGTCTCCCAACTAATCAACTGCAACACGTCACCCAAAGAATGCAATGATCAAAGCGACTGAAAACATGGAATATGTGTGAAATGAAATGTTGGAGATTATGGAAAAGAGGATAATCTGGTTTTGTCAGCAGAGGTAGTGTCTGAATATATGTCCTAAATATAACTTGGCTTGTCTGTTTTCTGATTATTTTTTTTCTTTCCTTTAGAAAAATCAAGAATTACAACCAGACAGGAAAGAATTCACTTTGCTAGTCGTGAAAGTGAAATGAGTAAAATGTATAGAGAAAGAAAAATGTCGAACTAAAGCAAAACAAAACGAAAATCCACCATCCAATAAAAGATGTGAGCGTTACTTACCCATACGCTCCGTTTTTATTTGTAATGGCCGTCTTCAGCTGTAATAGCTTCTATACGCACCTAAAGTTATTTTTCTGTGACATGTTTTGTCAATATAAAGTAGGACTTAGCCATAAAATATCTGCAAACAATTCCACAATAAAGCTAAAATGTCAAGCTCTCAGTTGCACAAAAGAATAAGTCACGGGTCACAGAGGGCGTTCTGTAACAATCAGACCAATACTTTCATCTGGACTTACAAATCAATTTAAGACCACAGCTGAAATGTCATAAATACATACCCTAAAGTATACTAACATCCAGCGACCTCAGCAGAGCGACCTATACGAGGCGTGCTCTGCGAAATCTTGGGTTGGAAAGCCTTCTGAATGTGACAGCAAAGTGCTGAGCAAACCTTTAAGATAAAGAGGAGGATTAGCTGATGTCGGGGCGCTGGCTGGATGCGAGAGCGATGAATGAAGAGGCATTAAAAGCCAGACAAAGCGAGAAGCGTGCGGGCCAGAGCCGCCACTTCCTCTGCCGCGCGCGTACAGAGAATCTGCCAGCCAGCAAATGCCTGCAGAAGGGTTCGAAACTAATGAGAGCTGCAGGCACCCAAGAATGTCATTTAAGGGATACAGAGTGATTTAAAAACAAAACAAAACAAAAAAGACTAAATAAAAGACTTCTACAGGAAGACCAGATACAGCCAGCTTGCCATTGCGAAGAACCTTTCAACCTTCTCAAGGTTTAATTGGTTGAGTGGTCAACTTTCACGCATTTAAAGTTCTGTTTCAGCAGCGCGCTCGAAACGTTACTGCTCAAAAAACAATCAAGGAAGCAGCCTGGAGCGACAGAATACAAAGAAATCATGCAGCTTTCAGCAGAGCCGACACAAACCGCTCTAATGTGTCAGCAATAACGGAGCCGCAAACGGGAAACAATGCGAGAAAGTCGCACTTGGCAAAGAAAAAAATACATCTCGCAACGTCCTTGCTCAGCGGACAATGGAAGTGGGTTAAAATATAAAGCCAAAAAAATAAAAAAATCAAATTTGTGTTAAAGTGGTGGAAAATGTTACAATTTTAAAACCACTTGCTACCCACCAACACCAAACAGTGCCCCGCTAACTGTGAAACACCTTAAAGTGCACTGACGTGGCGTTATGTGGCTGATGTCACGCTCAGAATTTTGTCTGATTCTGAAGTTTTGATTAGTTCAGCACTGCGGTACGTAAAAGAGAGAAAATGTGCTTCAGGTTAAATAACAGACTTTAAACCCAACAAAGAAATGAAGGAATTAGAGCAAAGACATAATGGAGCTGCAGCTCAGTAAATTAGAGGATCATAAAAAAAAAGTATATTTCAGTAATTCAGTTCAAGGGGTGAAACTCTTTTTTATTATTATTATTTATTTTTATTGGACCTAAATGATCTATTTGTTCATTTAGACAATTACTGCTTACAAGATATGAAAATACAACACTTTTCCTTCCACTTAACTTTCCACTGATTTGGTTGAATAGGACATTTTGCCAAAAATATAAAAAAAATTTTGACATGTTTTTTGACCTTTTGCATGTCAACCTCCTTATCAGTGACAGCATGTGGGACAACTGTTAGGTCAGCAGTCTTTCCCCGTGATTTGCGTAGGCCGCAACACAACCTTCCCTCTATTAAAAGCCTTAAAAAATGTCTCTACTGGAAATAACATTTTGGATTTCCGCCAACTGTAAGCCATAATCGTCCAAATTAACAGAAACAAATACTCTGCAAACTATCTATCGCTAAGTGTGTAATTAATTTACATCCAGAATTTGTATAAGTAATAATCTAACTTACTGAGATGCAGCAGTAAGATGCTAACCTTGACCTGACTCCTATTAACCTAAAGAAAGTCGCTATTGGCTGATGCCTTTCCAGTTCAAAGATCTTTATGAATTTTCGATGAAAATGAAAATTAGTTATCACGCAACCCGCTGACTGAGGATTAGAGCCAATCCGGAGAACATTGGTCCATCACTTGGTGCATCTCCAGAGGTATCTTCCAAAACGTATCTCCTCCTGACAACAGACGTCGCATAACACATAGAGAAGCTTCTTCTCCTCAGAGTGATGACGGTAAAATAGTGTAACCAGGGTGCAGTTAATTTCTCTTTTTTATTTTCTGTTTTATAAGTTTTCAGCTCCAAAATCTCCACAGGACATAATGATTCTCTCTCTCTTTATTTTTTTTTATTTTTTTTTACAGCATTATGGATAAGAAGCTCATTTGTAATTATGTAAGGCCCACTTATATTGAAGAGTGAGAACAAAGAGCAGCTGTCGGGCTGCAGCTGACGGTCCTCCAACACCCACCAAGTCCGACACACACACTCACACACACACACACACACACACACGCAAGGAAACAAGGGCACGCTGAGCATACATATTACAAGAACCACATCTCATGTCAGGATAATGGAGAGTGCTGGTAAATGTATCTAAAAAGGCTTGTCGGTGTGTCTGACAGAGCAATCTGCTGGAATTAAGGAGGGTAAATAAAGAGCAGTAGAAGGCAGGGATTTTAAAGCCCATAACAAGCAGACGTTTATCGTAAGGAGTTAACCTTGATGCCTTATTTAAAGTTGAATAAGGGATCTGCCGCATTAAATATGAATGAGGTCCAATTAAAAGCTAATTGTCTCACGTTTCACTGTAGTACTGCTAAATAATCTAAATAGTGATGAAACATGTACACTTCTTGAAATATTCTAGTTCTATTTTTTTAAACATATTGCTCTTTTTTTTTTCTTTTTTTCAGGTAAGGGAAAGTTCTCCCAGCATAGAAATGGGTTTTCTCAGGGTACCCCAGCTTCCTCCCACTGTTCAAAAAGCACAATACAGTATTTAGTATTTAGTAATGTATTTGTACATAAACAAGAAGCAAATTTAGCTGTGAAAGGAGTGGGAAGAAGCTGCGTGTACCCCGGCTCTCGTCCATTTACATTTTACTGGGAGTCTGATCGACACTCATTCAAACCCTATTAAAAGCAATCAACGATATACTTAAAACCCTGTCAATTGTAAATTAAAACAATAATTTCCATTTTGATTATAAATTTGGTTTACATTTTATTTATGGTTTCTGTTACATGTTGGCAACACAGAGACAGACAGGACATACAACCATGCACACACACATTCACACCTAAGGACAATTTAGACAGACCAATTAACCTAACAGTCATGTCTCTGGACTGTGGGAGGAAACTGGAGTTCCACGCATGCACAGGGAGAACATGCAATCTCCATGCAGAAAGACCGGGCCGGGAATCAAACCCAGAACCTTCTTGCTGCAAGGCAACAGCTCTACCACTGTGCAGCCCGTTAACTGTTCTTTACAACATTAAAATTTGTTGGTCTCTCAGAAGGCAAACTTGCTTAATTTTTGCCATTATCACCATATTGCTTGAAAATGGTGTCCAAAACAACAGTATTATCACATATCGCAATTTATCGTCCAGCAAACATAGATATCGGGACCGGAATAAACTTTGTACTCAATTGTATCGTGGCAAGACATACACCACACACACACACACACACACACACAAAGAGCTCGGGGACGTCAAACTTCTCAGATTTACAGCCGCAAACTCGAATGTGTTTTGTTGGCATATTGTGTGGAAGTCCGGAACCAGCCCACTCACCGCCTCGCTGACACACTCCGAGCTAATTGTGAGCCTGACCTCCGCTCACAGTCACAAAGAGTCATTGTCACGACATCGGAGTCCAGCTCATTGTCTCCAACAAGAGCCGGTCCTGTTGCGCTCCAAACCGCGGCCGCCACACACCTGTGCTGACATCACAGCAAAAATAAATAAATAAATAAATAAATAAATAATACATAAAAAAAATTGCAGCTCGCGTTGCCCGGGCAACCGCAATTTGGCAAACCACGGGCTTGGCAACGCTCGGCTCGCCTCCGTGGGGGATTGATTGGGTGAGCAGTGCGACGAGAGGTGGATTAGGAGGAGTGCTACCGTCTCCCTCAGCGGCGGAGGGACGCGAAGGCTTCCGAGTTTTGCCAGAGAGACGGAGAGAGAGAGGGGGGAAAAAAACGACACGCTGGGTTGGAACAACACACAGAGCGTGGCGCGTTCACGGCTAAGCGCAGAGACGAAAGACTCCTGTCAATTAACCATGAATTCACTGATGTGCTGCAGTGATTAAAATAGTTTTGCGACCTTCTGGCTGAGCAGGAGGAGGCCTGCTTTGTGTGTTTATGAAGCTGAACTAAATATCTTCGTTTTACTGCGCAAAATGGGACAGATGCGGAGCCTTTTTTGCTCAAACGTCTGTTTTTACCCACGACGAAAGAAAAATGGAAGAAAAACAGATGTCAAGTGATTTTGCAGGAGAATTTGTTTTTGTATTATTCTGAAAGAGCAGGAAAAACACCATATATATTAATAATAATAATAAAAAAAAACATTATCCTGTCCACACAAGCCAGTCTCACACTGTTCAGGCTATAAGAGAGGCTAAGCCACCCAGTGGCTCAGACAGAAAGGCAAAGTGCTGCTGTTATTCAAAAATCGTCCATTAGTGGACCACCCCGACTCACAAGTGGATGCTGAAGAGAGAAGATGGGGATTTATAGTCAGTAAGTCACCTGAGCTCCGTGACTGGACGGTGCTGCAGGTGTTCATGTCCCACGCAGACAGCAAAGGTCAACGTCAGCACGGTAAGGCCTCCGTCACTGGATCCAATTACACACACTCAGAAAGTAGTTATTCAACTGCTTGCTTCCATTACTCTTTTCTCCTGCTGGTAAATGATCAGCTGGAGATGAAGAGCGGTTCATCTGGAGCTCGATGGGGAGAAGCCACGCGATTCCTCACTTTTAAGAATCAAATAAATGATATGTATGAAAAAAAAAAAAATTAATCCCATCATGAATAAACAATGAGGCCACTCAAACGGGTCAGCTCTAATGGCCTATATTCAGATCAGGACCAAAACTGAGCGCTGTTTTAGTAGCTAACACTTTATCTTGCAAAAACAGTTTAAATTGAAGTTAGTTCATACTCACACTGTCTTGATTGACAGACGTCATGTGCTTTTAATGTTAGTTTATGTTTTTGTAATGTTTTGTTTAATGTTTGTCGCATCATGTGGCCCTCTAGACTCCAAATTACATCAATACGTCCTTCCAGTTTTTCACAAATCTGCAAAATTCTTACAAAATCAACAAATCTCCACATTTCTTTCTGATTTTCCTGCAAATGTTCTCAAAATTGATCAAAAATATTGAGTTTAAGTGACTGATGCCTCAGCCTTACTTGAAGTTATAGTCCGTAACTGACACGGCGATTAATAAAAAGTCACATTTAACGTCATATATTAGTGCAAATATCGCAAAAATTCCTTACAAATATTTCTAAATTGGCACCACAAAATCTGTCATTTTGATTGCCACAAAAACCCACCCCCCACTAAAACAAATCCAGGAGGAACAGCTGTTTATTGATATATTAAGAGTTTAATTGGTTTTGTCAATATATTACCCAAAATGAAAATGAGTTTGACACCCCTGCACTAAGTGAAGGTCAGTGTTCATTATTACTGACCAAAAAGAATACAAAAGTCTATCTGATGGAACCTTTCTGAAGATGCGTGTACTGTTACATCTGAATTAACAGCATTTCTGGACAAAAAAAAAAAAAAAAAACACTGCATCACACCAACAAATATGGTGCTGGTAACGCTTCGGGGCCTGGACAACTTCCTGTAGTTGCTGGAACCGAATTTTGCTCTCCACTGACATCCTGGAGAAAAATGTCAAGTCATCACTCTATGGTCTGAAACTGAAGCACACTTTGGGCCATGCAGCAGGAAAGAAACCGAGACAAATTCTCTCCAATAAGTAGGATGGGGTCTTAACATTTAATGGATGTTGTTGGGGTAATGTTGGGGTCGGGGGGGTAATTGCTTCTTCACATGCCAGATTGGTTTGGATAGCTCAACAAATAAAATCCTCAAACGAAAAGAGAATTTTATTTGTCTGATATAAAAATCAGCAAGGAGGCAGGTGCTGTTTTATAGTATTCATTTTTAAAAGGTTAAGGCATCAAAAAAGAATCGGAAAAAAAGAACGCATCATCTGCAAATCTGTCGATCTGCCGTAGTGACTCATGACTAAATCTACATAACAAAACGACTCGCTTATTATAGTCTAAAGTCCAGCTGAAAACAAGTTTGTTGTTGAGAACTAACAAACAGGGTTTCACAGTAACGGCATTTTTAACCATAATGGTGGAAGCAGAAACTGTGCAGGAACCAAACCTTTTAGTAAAAATGAGGTGCCCCCCCCACTTATCCTCCCTTTTCCATCAACTGTTTTTTTCCTGCTTGCAGTGATTTTACAGTTTAAAAAAAAAAAAAATAGAAGTTGTTGACCAGGCAACACATCTCGCCTCACCGATACAAAGAGGAGAGCCGCATGCTGCGATATCAATCAGGTTCTGTCATGACTGGAATACAAAGACCCGGCAACACACAGCCTCCCCCCCCACCCCCCTGTGTCTCCTTTCCTGAACAAGGTTATCAACAGAGATTATCAGGTTAGACATATGGTTCGCTGGTTCACATAGTGACTGTTTTTGCAAGAGAATGAATCTCACTTGTACCTCATTGTCATTTTATATCACGTTAGACTATGGATGTTCATAAGTTATTTAGCGTTTGCATTAAAAGTAGAGGGAGGAGAACCGCTTCGTGACTTAAGGATAATCTAGTGGAAATGAAATACATTATTGGTATTATGTCAGCTTTACCAGCGGTGTGGGTGATTATATGCCGCCAACGTGAAGAAGCGCTGAGCTGAAATGGAGTCGACCGTTAGACTCAACGCGTTATCACAGAAAGGTACATCCAATAAAACTTTATGGGATGGTGAATTATTTGTGGTATATTTAGCCTCAAAACACTTTGAATAAAGACAGCAAAAGTTTTTTGAAGTTTGTCCACATTACATATGTCTCATCTGGTCATAAAAACCTAATGAAGTCCGCTCAAGACGAATAGGCGAAGGCGAACCTTTTGAAAGAGACGACTACGTGCTCCAAAGGGCTTCCCTGGACCATTGGCAGAGTGCATCACTTTTCCAGATTCTCCTCCAGGGACAAGGCTCCGCTGGTCATTCTACCATCTACCATGAATCCTTGGCAATTAGGGGGAAGAAAATTGAGAGAATGGAGCTGGAAAAGCGTGAGGCGGTAGTTGGGGTGGTGTTGGGAGATTTATTCTCTTCCCAGTCTAACCGATGAATTGTACTCTAAAGACTTCTGGCTTCCTGCCTCAGAGTGTTACGGGAACGCAACATTAGGGAAAAGAAGCTCTTTGATCAGTGCGACGTTGTGTGACGAGAACAGCGGCTGGCGGCTTCACCTGTGTGCTTTTACAGCTCCGCTTCGAGACGTGGCATAGCGCAGCTTAAGGCAGTCGACGAACAAACTGTCTCTTTATGAGAAAAAATAAAAAAACCGGTTGCAAAACAAAAGCATTTATTATTTTAGTGGTTAATATAGGTCTTAAAATGCTAGTTAGTGGTTCCAAACCTAGATAGAGAGATTCTCTGGGGGTTCACAAAAGATAGAAGAGACAGTTTGTGCTTGCCTCTTGATTCTGTTTTAGTATTTCTGTCACACATGAAGCTAAGCTCAATTCACTTGCCAAAGTCATTCAAACCAGTTAAATAGAACTTCACTGACAACATGCAAAAGAGGAGCCGTTATCGACAAAAGCAACAAAACATGCTAAAGTGTCAGTCCTTCACAGGACTGACAAAAATTACTCCAGAAGCACATCAACAGCTAATCCAGGAGGTCACAAAAGAACCAGGAAGAACTTCAACACCTCTTTAAGAGAATTAAAAAAACCACAACCAAAAGGAGAACAAAGTATTGTTGCTATGGCAACCACACTGTCCATTGACCCGCCACGTTAAGATCATGCTACCACAAGAGTTAAAAGGGGTCAAAGACTCTTGACAAAAAATCTTTTTGGTGACTATATGTCTGTGAGTGAATGTATAGAAAGGACATCTCCTTCTGGATAATGTGTACTATTTTTTCCCATCGCATTGGAGTCTAGTTTTGATCACAAATTGGAATTTTGACTTTGTATTTTAGATATATATATTTTTAAGCCGTTTTATTCCAGAGGGGAAACACTTGCTAAGCTAACTTGCTGTAGTTTGTAGCTTAGGAGGTAAGCCATTTGAGTTTGGTACACGGGGAAATAAATGTTGGCATTAAAGTGTTTACTACAAGCAAATAATGAAGAATGAGGATGCTGATCCTTTTGCCCTTTTCTCAATTTCCTATTTTTCCAGTTTTGGGATTAGCAGAGTCGTCTCCTATTTGGACGTGATGTAACAAATGTTTATCGGTTTGTACCCGCCTTGGCGACATTTTGCTTTGACAAGTCTTGATTAACAGTGATTTTTTTTAATAGTCTGCTTAGAATCTATTTCGAGAGTTTGTTTACAAAATTCCTCTTCATGAATATAAAATCAAGGTATGAACTGTCGAAGGGCAAATTGGTGTGAAGCCTTCACAGAAAGGAATCCAAAGTAAGGTCTGCCCAAGGACTTTGGAAAGCAAAAGTATTTTATATTTTACACGACATACTAAACGCATCTTTCCTGGCTTTGTCTGAAGCATGTTATGTGAACAAATCTGTTGACCATTCACTAGTTTCTGAGCCAAATGGCTAGTTAAGGGAAAAGTGGCGTTTAAAGGTAAAGGTTATCATTATTTTACATCTCCAATAAATTAAAAATCCTCATCACAAGCTCATAAAAGCAGTAGCTCAAGTTTTAAAAGATCTACAATCAAACAGGATTTCTGTCTGTCTAGGACTGAGTTATGATTGGCGATTTAACAATCCAGCTCGTTAAACGAGACGGTTTTAATATTATAAAAATGAGGCAAGGTGAGATTTTCACACTATTTGGACAATAATTATGAATCCTAAAGTGTTGTTTTTTTTTAAAAAAACAGCTGGAGTAAATGTGTTATAAAACTCAGAATGTGCTTTAATAATTTTGGAGTCTAAGGTTGTCATTTTGCAAAAAAAAAAAAAAAAAAAACTTTGCAGTGGCTAAACTTAATTTGTGTTTTCACAAGTAATATAAAGACTTTATGACTCAGAAACTGTTCTATAGAATATCTAATGTAGAATAGCCAAGTATTTTTTCAAAAGCAGTCCAGAATCTTTTAATCTAGCACTGATGTGAAGCCCTGAATCTTTATAGACTCCACTTTCTTTTATCTCAGCATAAATACTGATGATCTCCAAAGACTTTAAAGACCAATTGAAGCTCTTTAGTTAAAACAGCAAGAATTCAACATTAAGTATACACTTTGTGGAAGGGTGGAAAGATTGTTGGAAAAGCCGTCAGAAGCCCTTTAAACACAAGGAAGACGATGCTCTGGGGCCAACGTGCAAAATAGTTTTTTGAGTGTTGGAAAACAAACACAACATGCCAATCATTAACGTGGCGGTGGAAGCATCATGCTGCCTTTGTCTGATTTGATGGGGAGATGGTGTAAACCCGGGAAAATCCTGGTCCACTCAAAGTACCCAACTAAATCCAGTGGAGATTATGTGACAAGGTTGCTGTTTAAATCTGATATCACTAAAAGACAAGCGTCGTTATCTTTACATGTCACAAGTATGCACTTCTTTGTGTTGGTCTAAAATCCGAATTAAAAGACACTTGTGGATGTAACATGACCAAAATAACCAACTGTGAATATTTGCAAGCCAGCATATGACCCTGTTTTGTTTTTTTTTTGCATGTTATGCATCACGTTTGAGTCTTATTAGACCCCATTACCCAGTCTACACAGCATCTGTGTGGGGATCATGATGCAATACATCCAACTGAAAGGCAGAGCTAACCCAGAATACACAAAGAGCCCTCCATGTACACCGATTTACAGACATTAAACACAGCAAACATGAAGATTTCAAACACAGTCATCTTGGAGACACAATGAATGGGATTCATTTCTCCAAAATCAGGGAGTTAAAAATAAATAAATAAATGAATAACAGCCTGAGACTGATTACAAAGACAACGGAAGTGTGTTTTTCTAGTTTAGCACACAGGCAGGCAGGCAGGCAGGCCGGAGCCACAGCGCACAAGCAGCAAAGGTGCACTTCAACCGTGCACATGCTTCAAGAGATGGCCGATGGAAACAACATTTCCCAGCGTCCAGGCGTCCCCAATGCAAAGGGCTGCACAAAGGCGTGCAGCCAGCGCGTGCCGGGGCCGCTGTCACGCGTGATAATCTCACAAATATCGCTCATATTTAGGTCAATCACAAAGTAATGGCGTTTTTAGCTGCAGCCATAACCCCCTCATCACTCCGTCCCCCGACGCTCCCCCCCACCACCACACCACCTCTCTCTCCCTCTCTCTGTCTCAC
>NW_015114248.1:6710-7570 GCF_001443285.1 Poecilia latipinna | reverse complement strand
CGGAGAAGCGGTGATGTTCGCAATGGAATATTTTAGTTCTCGTTGACGCCAACAGATTGAATGAACCTGTCAGGATCCGTGTTTTTGTGTGTTTATTTTTGAGTTTTCTGTGTTCAGCCCTGTTTCCTGTGAGTCTCTGTCCTGTCCTCCCCGTTGATTGTCCCCCAGGTGTGTCTTCTTACCTGATTACCCTCCATGTGTATTTAAACTCACCTGTCTCTGTGTTCTTCGTCGGGTCCTTGTCTTTGTTTGTCATACTTGTATTGCTCTCCGGTCGTACTGCTAAGTCCCGGATTGTGTTTGCTTGCATGTTAGTTCCGTTAATCAGTTGCTACCGGTACTTAGCTGTGTGCTAGTCTCTGCCGTGCTGCCTGTATGGACTACTCCAAGCGTCGTCTTCATTAAAAATCATTATCTTCACCATACCTGGGTTCTCAGCGTCTCTCCTCACCACTTCAACCCGCAACACATGACACAAATTTGGTGAATCTTAATTTTTACGGATTATGACCGCTGACCAACTTAAAATAACATAACTTCCTGTCTATATATCGCACTCATTAATTTGTCTCATAATTGTTTTTCTCTGAGTAAGTTAGACTACTGGCAGATTACAATTACTTTAAATCATAATTTTTCAAGGTAGGTCATTTTTGGGTATGAATTAACAGATAATCTATACAGCGCACCCCATGACACTTGGCTTTTTTTTTTTTTTATACTTGAAAAGTTAAGTATAAAGACTAAAACTGCAAAAGAACAAAATGGAAAAAAATGCAAAAAAAACCCAGCACCCATCACTGACAGATTTAACAAAAAAAAAAAAAAAAAAAAAAAAAAAAAAACAAGCTGACTGACAT
>NW_015114248.1:0-507 GCF_001443285.1 Poecilia latipinna | reverse complement strand
GTCTGCTCCGTCCGAGCTTCCTGAGTCTGCTCCGTCCGAGCTTCCTGAGTCTGCTCCGTCCGAGCTTCCTGAGTCTGCTCCGTCCGAGCTTCCTGCCGGCCGGCCCCTCTGCTGGCCATCCGGAACCACCAACCGGCCCCACGGGCCCGAGCGCCTCCTGCTGCGGTGGCGGGAACCACCGGACCCGCCTCCACGTCTCGGCTTTCTGCGCCGGAGACGCCGCCCGCCGGACCCGCCTCCACGTCTCGGCCTTCTGCGCCGGAGACGCCGCCCGCCGGATCCGCCTCCGCGTCTCTGCTTTCTGCGCCGGCGGAAGAGACCGCCGGACCCGCCTCCACGTCTCTGCTTCCTGCGCCGGCGGAAGAGACCGCCAGACCCGCCTCCACGTCTCTGGTTCCTGCGCCGGCGACGCCCGCCGGACCCGCCTCCGGGACTCCGGTTTCTGCGCCGGAGACGCCGCCCGCCGGACCCGCCTCCGGGACTCCGGTTTCTGCGCCGGAGACGCCG
>NW_015114247.1:306291-328644 GCF_001443285.1 Poecilia latipinna | reverse complement strand
GGAGGGAAAAAAAGACAGTGGAAAAAAAAAAAATTTTTTTTTTTTTCCCCCATTTTTTTTAAAAAAAAAAAAAAAAAAAAAAAAAAAGTGCAAACTAAAGCCGATGCGTCATTTACTGGTGAGGCGGTTTTATTTTTTGGAGGCGTTGCTGCTGCACAAGTACGCTACTTTTTAAAACAACGCAAGTTGTAATTAATCACATGTAGCACTAAAAAAAAATCTGAAAATGATAAGATTCTCATGGGATGACATCTTTGAGTTTCACCATGCATTCCACCACCAAAATGTAAAAAAAAACTGCTGTTAAATGATTTAATTTACTAATCATTACACTTTTTGAAACCACATACAGTTATTTTTATATAGACTACAGTAAAACTCTAAATAACATAGTTAGCACACTTCTTATAGTAGAAAAGACAACATCTTTATTTTGTAGTAATACAAGTTAATGGTTAGTTTGTTGGGCTGTCTGCTCATGTAGCCAACATGTAGTTTGCTGCTCGACTCTTTATACTGCTTGTAGCTTTGACAACCTTCATTGGAGTGATGGGTGGTGCTTCTTTACTTTCCATATTAAAACTGCTCATGTTTTTCTGGAAGCAGGTGTGCTACTTTATGCTTCACTTGGCCAGAGAAAATTGGTTGTTCTGCCAGTTTTTCTGGCATCTCATTAAAAGGTCTTTGGACCAAAGGAACGCTACGGTGGAAACTCCAGCGGCTATAAAAGCAGAACATTTTAAAACTTTGTCTTTCCTAAATACCTTTGATTCCAAATGCCTACTGAACTGAAATGACAATTTTTTTTTTTTTTTTTTTAATGTTGAGTTTTTTTTTTGGGGGACAATTATTTTAAAAACCATTGAAGTATAGAACATACATTATTTCAATCATACAATGTTTGTTTTTTTTTACCAGAGTTATTTCCAAATCTGATGTAGAAAATAAATAAATAAAATTGTACAGAGACGTATCTTAACTACTGGTACCGGATTTGTTGATTACAATATATGTTTGTAATCAACAAACATATATTGTAATCAATATATGTTTGAGTATTTCTTGAAACAATATGAAAATACCTCAAACTCAATTAGTCATATAAAATTCAATCTCCCGAATACAACAAGTTCTCTCAGGTATTTTTTTTTAATTTGCTAAAAAAAACAAAAAAAAACACTTTTATTTCTTACATTATATGAATTTAAAACCACAAACTTCAATGTACTTTTCTGAGATTTTATGTGACAGCTCAATACATGTATTGCATAATTGTCAAACAAAAGGAAAAATCTGACTTTGTTTCATTCCAAGAAGGTGAACCTCAGCTTTGCTAAAAAGTTTCCCTATCATGATGCTAACACCACCATCCGTCATCAAGGCTATGGTCTGTTTAGTATGATATCCAATGCATTTTTCTGCCATACATTGCATTTTGCATGTAGTCCTCAAAGTTAAATTTTTGTTTGTTTGTTTTGCCCAGGTACATTCTTCCAGCTCTGGTTAGCTGTTACTCTTTTTGGCTTTCCTCCAGTGTTGATTTTCTTCCTCCCACTCTTCCATAAAGACTAGATTTGTGGAGTGCACTGCTGAAACATTGCCCTGCTAATACATTGTTCCTCAAGAGTTGTGGATCTCTGCAGCTCCTCCAGAGTTACCGTGGGCATCTTTCACTTTTGGCTTGAAAGATGTTCTATTTTGAAGTTTATTTTATCACTCAGCTCTTCTTTAATCTTAATCAACACCTTATTCCCCACCTGTCTGTTGTGTTCCTCGATCTTTATGATGCTGTTCGTTCATTAACGCCCTGTAACAAACCCCTGAGGCATTCACAGAACAGCTAGCGCTCCGTCTGTACCCAAAGAAGGACGGAACGCAATTAACTGCACTGAGAGAGAAACGTGCTGAGTGCAGGCTCACATTGCCTTTCAAAACTGAGCAATTATGTGGCGCTTTATGTTGATCTGTCAGGTAAAATTCTCCCATGTACATTAAAAGTTGCAGTTGCAACATAAAGACTTCTCTTTGTGAACGACTATCACACCTCATGACCGTTTTGGCAGATTTATGCAATTATTAATCACTACAACAATGTCAGTTTTCTCTCTGACTTTTTACTGTTCGGTGACAAGATGAGATGCCAAGCTTTTATCTCAATGATCTTCATACCACTCATTCTTTTGGTTCTCCACCAAAACCTCGCCTCTCTTTATGATCCGTCAGAGCTCCCACCTGTGATCGCTGATCAAAAGCCCAACCGTCTCTGTGGCGTGCAAGCATGTGTACGGCTTGAGCCTTCATGGGAATTATCCTGTGATTAATCACTGGTTGTTGGCTGGGGTGGGGAGGTTTGCAGGGTGTCTGCATTCACGTGGGTGTTTGTGTGTGTGTGTCCGATTGTTCACAAGACTGTGTGACGTGAAGCCTTCTCAGCGAGAGGACAGGTGGCCGCGATGCGTGGCCTCTTACAGGAATCGCCCCGGTCCTTCTCTTTAGTGGAGGCCAGTGACGGGTCAGTGCATTGGCTTGGATGCAAATGCACATGCACAAACGCATGCCAGTGGAGCGTGACGCAATAACACGAATTGCTGTCTGCGGCGCGGCAATATTCGAGACGGGAGAAAACAGGAAATTTCGGGCAAGTCTCCTCGGCCGAGTGTCATAGCACCTCCGCTTTCCACTCGCTTTTTCTCTCTCCTCCTGCTGCACATGCTTACACAGACAAACACACGCAGTCGCACACACCCAGCCTCACACCGCCAGCCAGTCAGCCAGCCAGCCAGCCTTTCGCTCTTCACTCACACCCTCAAATCTTACCAAGTTCAGCTCTCCCTGCTCAAAGGCAGACAGGAGCAGCACGGCAGCCTGTTAAACGAGTTGAGGGAAGGAGCAGCAGAGTCACAGAGAGAGACATAGACGGGAAGGAGAGAAGGAGGGGAAGGGGGGCTGAATGAGTGAAGGGAGAGCAAGGCAGAGAGAGTCACAGTTGCCCATATGCCGAGAGGAGCATGGGCGGTTGAGCAACCTGGCCCCCACTGAGGCTTCCTGACTCATGGGAGCGTCAGGAACCGGGTCCCAAGAGAGCCTGGAAAACGCTGCTGGATCACGCGTGGTGGGAGAAGGAGGGGAGAGGAAAAAACTCTTGGAAGGGGAGGCAAGAGGCAAGACAAGCTGCAACGGTAGGCTGTCCCACTCAGCTGCTGTGCCGTGATGACGTCGGCGGGCATGTGACCCAGGGTCTCCAGTGACGCCGCATGGAGGGCAGGAAAGAGACGAGTTTTAAAGCTGGTGCCTTTTGGGTTGTGTGAGGGCTCTGCTCGCCTCCCCAACAACCACAGAACCACAGACGTGCGGCTCGGGGTTGGTGTCTGAGGGCGACCTGGAGTGTAAATGGTTAATCGTCACGGGCCAACACCAGTCACAAGGACGGCGCTAAGCAAGTAAGTACGTTCCAACCACACTGGCCAGGCAAGCCAGTCCGACACCATCTGATCTATCCGCAAAAGCGATATTTGCCTCTGCAATTTTTTTTTTTTTTTTTTTTTTCTCTATAAAACCAAACCTGGTCGTTACTTGTGGTCATCCAAATAGTTGATACGTAGAAGCATGTCTTGTGGATGGCTTTTCCATTTTTTTTCCGCCTTCATGACACGCTGCGTGCTCTTGGTTTAGGACGTGTCGAGGGTCACAGAAACCGCAGAGGAACAAAAGTGGGGCTTGCTGGAACCAGAGGCAGCCATGGCATCTAACAGCCTCTTCAGCACAGTGACACCATGTCAGCAAAACTTCTTCTGGGGTGAGTACCTACGTTCGCCGGTCGCCGATTCTCTTCTGGAAACAGGTCGGTTGCGGGGCTTGGGTTCACGGAAAGGACTCGGTGTGGGGGGGGGAGGTCAGCTGCTGAGATGCGGATAACTTCTGTGATGAGGATAAAGATCTTGGACCTGAAGATCTTGAAGGATTTGAATCCAGACGAGGATCAGCCGAGGTCACCGCCATCAATTTTTTGAGCATTTGTGGTGGAAGAGAGAGACCCAACCGTCATCAAGACTTTTTGACAAGTGACCAAAAAAAAATAAAAAATTAAATCTGCACTGAGAGATTCCAGTATTTACTTATATGCAGTGTTTATAAATATTCCTGGAAGAGGGAGATGACATGTTTGTGCAACGTACCCTTAGATTTAGAGAGCGATGCCATTGCAGAACCAAAAACAAAGGCAGGGGTGATATTTTTGACAGACGTAAACAGCCGCTGCGCAAGGGAGTTTACAGTTGAGCATTGGAACAAGATGTGGGGATTACTGGGCTGTGTGTGGGTTTATGTGTCTCTGTTGGGAATACAGTATTGATTAGGCTGCCAAGAGGGATCTGTAATCGCTTCCTAAAGCTGCTCGGTCGCTCTGCTGTCATCAATTAATCTGTTTAGATTTCCTCCAGCACCGCAGCGGCTTGAACCGGCTGACGGAAATTCGGAACTGAGCAAACTCATCATAAACTCGGATTTAGAACAACCACTTCGTTCTGATTTTTATTGGACGTCTAAAAATAATTCCTCGCCTCGGATACTTTTTAATCCCCTCGTTTCTCTGTTTGAAATTAGGGGACAAAAATAACTCCTGAACAGGAGCAGAGGCTACCTGGGAAGGCCAACTTGCATGTTTCACTTAAGACCCCCTCCACCTCCACCCCTTCCTGTAGATTTACTTTAAGCTGCTGTGACAGCTCTTTTACAGACTCTACTTCAAGGTTGCAAAATTAACCATATTGCATGGATTTTTTTTTCCCAAATTGAAGGAAGCAAATATTTCCTCCTGATGCAAGACATGTCTCCCTCCCTGCTCCGCTCCGCAGCTTTCGCTCGCCTTGTCCAAATCAAACGCGTAAAAGATGTTTTGCAGAAGTCGCTCCGTGGTCAGCCACAGCTGCTCCGTACAGAAGCAGGCTGCAGGGAATGTGGAGAAAGAGAAAGAGAGAGAGAGAGGGAGCTTTCTAACAATCACCGCCACCTATTAACGCTCTAACCCCCTCTGACCTTTCGGCGAGTCTCTGGGGCACGAGAGGATAAGAGAAAAAGAGCCTGCTGTGGTGCATTCAGGTGTAGATCTCTGCGGATTTCAGGTAGGGAAGGAGATGAAAGTGATAATTAGTTTAAGTGTAAAGGCATTGCCGCTTGTTATTTAATGTCAGGCCCGAAAAAACTCAGTCCCCCTAATCAAAAACAGAAAAACATGATTTAGTATGTTTAACATATCATGACAATTGCAAGTGGCACCGTAAGTAGTTTTCCTTGAATCGCTTCGTTAAAATTCCCAATGAAGTTTCATCTTCGCTTCGCTTTAAAAGCTTCTAGTAAATCCGTTTAAATAAGATCACATTTTCAACTCCTTCTGTTGTCGTGTTTCGTTTGGTCCAGCGACAGTCTGTTTTCATCAAACCCCCTCCCTTTGTTTGTTTGTTTGTTTGTTTGTTTTTTTCCACTCTGTCTGCACATTGTTGCTTATCGGGGACACTTTTAATTCAAGACCCAGCTTTTTATCCACAGCAATAAACTGAGCTGGCGAAGATTTCTAATTAAGCAAAGACAGAGGATCATTAAAATTTGTCTTGGCACTTTGCGTCAGGCACTTCTCATTAAATCGCTTCGAAATCCATTTTTCTTTTATTATATCTCCTCATACTGGCAGATCAGATGGAGAGGGGCAGAATAATCGACAACACGTGTGGCACCCACTCAACCGCCACTGCCTCTCTGGGGAACATTTAACTGCCTATTTTCTCTCTTACAAACCTAATTACGTATAGACAATTAAGTCATGGGTAGCAATTATCGTTCAATAAAGTCGTGCAGGAACAGTAAAGAATAATAAAAAAATAAAAAAAAGAAGAAGAAAAAAAAAAGGCAAAGGGACCCGAGTCAACACGATCAAAAGCGAAAGGGGTAAATATCCGAGGACTGCATGCGGAAAACTTCACCCCCCCCACCTCTGAAGAAAATCTCGGATAATTTGCAAGGGAAACCGTATATGTATTTGAGAAAGGCAAGCTTCTGTTGCATAAGTATTGCCTTAGATCTAACCACAGGCCTGCTTCTTGGAGACATCTTAAAAGTGAACCAGACATCACCCCTCCTCTCCCATTCCCCCATCCCCCCAATCCCAGCCGGGGAGCGAAGTGAAGCCCACTCATCAATAGGTAATTTGAAAATGCCAGAGGGGGGGAAAAAAAGAAAAAAAAAAAAGCGGCAGCGCTTCACTGGCTGCTACTGTGCAGCGGAGACTCTTCCCTCAACTCCGCGCTCAAAGGAACTCTTTTTAGCGTCTCTTAATTGTACCTCTGAGGCAAACTTGCTATTTAATCCCAGCAGGGTCATACTTGATGAAGTAAAAACGCTTCTGTTTGTGTTTGCAAACTGCCCGGGCTAATAAAACCTATTAGCCTACGCTTGTTCCCGAGGGGGAAAACAGAAAGGTTCAGAGTGTTAACGTGATCAGGATTTATTCAGACATGGATTAACCCGCTCTGTAATGTGAGTGAAATGTGCAAGCAGCGATTGGTGGGCTTGTTGCGGGCAAAACTTAAGCTACAGGTAGCTATTACGGTCTGAATGAGAGTGTCATGGAAACACAATAACCTGTGATTTTAATGGGCTGAAACAAGCTATTCCCACTTTTTTTTTTTTTTTTTTAGGAAACTATCTGTAATTTTCACCCTTTCTACAGCGATGCTGCGAAGGCAACAAAGGTTCGGAGTAGGCATGGGCTGGTTTTCACAGTATATGGAGGGTTTGAGAGTTCTCTTTACAACACAACAGAAACATTCTCTGATCATGTTCCTAATTTTTTAAAGTTCTTGTAAAGCGATACGTGAGAAAGTGCCGAAGCAAGCCTCGATTTATGACTGTATGGGTCATAAATTCATACAGTGACAAAGCGCTGACCCTGACAGACCGGTTGCTGTGCAGTGGTGGTCAGCTGAGTTGAATAAAGGAGCCTACACTTTGCAAGAAAGATAAATTCATCTGTTTGGAAGTAGTTGGAAAAAAAAAAACAGGAAACTAAAAGGGGCAAGAACCCGTCACTCTTGTTGGTTCAGGGTCTCTGGGGATTTTAGGTTCGTAAAATGCCTGGATGTGTCTCGTTGAAGTGAAGTCTCCCTTGTAAGTTTGAGGTAAATTACAAACTTTTTTTTTTCTCTCTGTTTGTGAAATGCTTTTGTGAAATGAAAAAAGTCTCCTGAGTTTGGGAATCAAATCCCAGGAGGACTTTGAGGCACCTGCTCTCCCACGTAGCACGATGACACCCAAAAACCGAGCATTGTCAGTGCTTTTATAGCATTAAACCTGTGATGTAATCAGACAAAATATCAGTGGATGGATTGGATTACCCTGCTCTGCCGACAGATTCTATTAAATCACAGTTTTTATCAATTTCTGAAGACAAAAACAAAGTAAAAAGTTCCTCACGTCCTCTCATGAGGACTTGAGGACACGTTCCAGCTCATGTCCTCTCATGAGCTGGAACGTGGAAGAAGCACCACCTATCACTCTTAGTTAAACTATTTTATAGTATGTTTGTTAGCAGCTGACTGCGAATGGCAGATAGGCTGACAAAATATCCAACTCCTATAAAAAATGGATCAAATTCTGCACAATAACCTCTCAGGAACATAAGCATATCTCTCAAAATAATAAAAAAAAATAACTACACGTAGCTAATACCATCATTATTACTACTAACAATAAGTATGCTACATGATTTAAGCAACTATAAAAATAAATGTGGATGTCCTGCATTATATAGAGGCAGTTAACACCAAGTAATGTGTTGTGTAAATACAGTGAAACTTACTTTTACTCAGCGTTATCGTTTCATGTGAATCTCATACACATGCACAGGTTAAATAGCCAACAAAAGTCTGCCAGCAAAAACTTGTGAGAAGCGCTTCTGCATGTAATTTAACATACAGCAAATAACCTGCAAACGATTGGATTCTGTTTTCCTTCCTAACTCTGAGCTATTAGTTCATGGATTATCGTCTGGCTTCGGTGGAAGAGAAGGAACGGAGAGTTGTTAAAACAAATGAGATTACTCTAATCCCTGTAATATGAAGACTGTGACAACAAACCCACAATTCGGCGCACATTTTCACAAGGCAGCGTGTATTATCTTTCGTTTTATCCCAATACCCGCTTGCAATGGGAGTAATTACACTATTATGATAAGGTGACCTGCCAGCTGACTGTTCTGCCTGTTGATAGTGTTGACGATAGACTCGCTTTTTAAACACAGTTACTGCTAACCTCTCTTTTTTATCTCTTTTTTCTTTCTCTTTTTACAATTTTGTCCAAATCTTTGCCATTTTTATTCAAAGTAAAAGTCTGATCGGTTTGATTTTGGATAGCTTTTCGAACTCTCGACTCCTCTACACATTGACGGGTAACCGTCAACCGGCGAATCTTTTAAAGCAGCGCTTTTTCAACACTTAGCGGGTTCAGGCCCTCGTCCTCCGCAGCAGCAGCAACAGCAGCATCACGCTGGGCGAATTACCGTTATCCGATATAAGCCCTCAGAGAGGAAGTAACTACCTAACACTTTCAAAATTGGTCTATCTTGGACCGGGTTCATTCTAATGAAACACAAGCCGCTTCACCTCGCTCTGTCCCGTGTCAAGTCCTTCCTTTTTTTCCCCCATCGCCACCTTCACCTTTATTTGCGTTTGATTCCTGTTATTCGATCAGCAGACGGCTTCGGGCCAAGCTGATACAGCGATCTCGAACCGCAGGGAAACCTGAACATCATCCCGCAACACCCCTCCCCACCCGCTTGGACTTTCAGCCTTTTCTGTATTAAGAGGAAATATGGAGTGTTGCGCTTTCCCCGTGTTTGGATTCAGCTTGTAACGATGTGAGTAAATGAGAGCGCGGCCCGCAGCACCGGCACAAGGCGCTACCTGTTCTCGTCTGCGACGGGGGAAAAATGGCCAACTATTTCACCCTGTTTGGTTTAATCTGAAAGGAATGCGGTATCCCCTCTGACTCGAGATGGACTCAAACGTATATGTAAAAAAACTGCACTTTCCTGCGAAGGATAATAAAAAAGAGCAGGAGCTGGAGTGGCTCATCCACGAAGTGATTAAATAAGCACACATGAGTTAATTTGATTCATTTCTAGGAATGAATTAAACTGGTATCCAAGTAGCCAAATGTGATCCGTCTACGAGTGTAACTGTTTAAATATTTTTAAATAGTCAAACATTTTACCATTTTAGCCTGTTGTTGCGTGTCTTTTTTAAAGTTTTCATAATCCTTAAACTTTTCCACATTTTGTCCCATTAACACCACAAACTTCATTTGTCTTTGCAAATTGGCTCGAGTTCAGTCAGATAGGACGGCGAGCCCCACTGGGAATGCCGACGTTCCAAGTCTTGCAACAAAATCTTAATCGGATTTAGCTGTGGGAGTTTCTAACGCGTGAATATTCTTTTATCGAAGCGCTTCTGTTGTCGCTTTAAAGCCGTTCAGTGGGGAGGTGAACCTCGGCCCCAGTCCAGTCTTCAGGTTTTCCTCTAGGGATTGTCCTGCGTTTACCTCCATCCGTCTCCACACCTTTTCCGACCATCTTGTTAGATGCGAGTTTCCTCGTCTCACACAAAGTTCTGCATGTAGTTTAGTTTCAGTAGATCTTCACGGCGCTTTCCTCTCGTCGGTTTTCCGTAAAGCCCAGGTTTGCAGTGCTCTGTTGAACTGTTGAATATCTCTCCCACCTGAGCTGAGGATTTCTGCAGCGCCTCCAGAGTCATCATGGGCCTCTTTGCTGCATTCCTGACCTGAGAGTTTATGTTGTCAGATAACAGATTAGAATTGAGCTCAAGGTGATGGTCAGAGCTTAAAATGTTACTTTAAAGTCTATTTCTACCTTTACCTTGAGGCCTTCACAGAACACAGGAGTGTTTATTATGACTCTTAGGGGCAACTGGGCAAATTCTCTACTATTTTTAGAGGAAACATGAGCTGCGTTTCCATTGCAAATGCACGCAAAACTTTTTCGATAGTCTCTTAATGTCGAAAAAACACAATTTAGCAATTGCGGTGTTTCCATGAAATAAGAAATGCAATTAAAATCACACGTGAGTAGGTGATAAAAATGCATGGCGGTGACAGATGTAAACACTTATATGAGGAAAGACCCTGGGAATCGGCAACCTATACAGATCCCTGAGATTTTGGGAGTTTTACAGAAAAGCGACGGCTTCAACACGTTCGAATGTCAAAGTCAGTTTTTGGTGAACTGAGCGATGCTGTGAGACTTCTGGTGGAGCCGTCTGAGCGCTGTCTAGAGAAAACTGGCCTGATGCGGAAAAAGTGTTTCTATCGTAGTTTTGCGAAATACACCAATTTTGACACAGCTCTGAAAAACCACTTCATCCTAGTGCAGGCTTTTATTTTGAAAAACTTGTTTTTTTGGGGGGGGTTTTTTTCCCTTTGTAAATTCAATTTGCGCAACTGAATGGTCAATGGAAATGCAGACCCTATAGTATTTGAGTCTTAATACAAATTACTGCCACACTTTTCAGATTTTGAAAAAAACATTTTCAACTCATATATCTTTTTCCTTCACCATTACTCTGTTTTGGCCCGTCACACAAAATCCTAATTAAATACATTAAAGTCCTGACAAAACATGGAAAACCTCTGTCAGCATTAATACCTTTGCATGGAGCTGAATATGTAGGAGCTCTACTGTAAAGTGTGTATGCTGTGCGAGGGCTTCGAGTGTGTGTGAAGGTGTCTGTCAGGAAGATCTGTCCGCTTGATTAATGCGCTCACTCAAACTGACACCTGGAACCAATCCCCCCCCTTCCCTGGCGAACCCCTCAGCCCGCCCCCATGTGCGCTATATGTTTATGTGTGTGTGCATTCCACACACTCTGCTCCTTCAGCCTGACTGAGGCTGAGTGTTGAGCAGGAGGCACAGATGGGACCGAGGAGGGGGCGATTCGGCGCGGAAGAAAAGAAAGGTGTGTGCAGGGGAGGGAACAATAGGTGGATGTGCAGCAGAGGGTGTGGGGTGTCATTAATGGCACACAGGCCCCATCTCCTAATTTGCTCGAATTACCAGCCCACGCAGAGGGGCGGGGAGTGGGGGGGGGGCTCCCCTGCCAGCGTCGAGGTGTGAACACAACAGATCAAATACACCTGAACGTCGGGGAGCCCACCCACTCGACGACACCCACACAAGCTTTTTATGGTTCCCGACCACTCCGTGATTCGACGACGCACGGGAGACGGACGTTTCATGTGTCGCGGATTCCGGTGGGAGAGATGTAGTGAGCAGCACAAAAAAAAACAGAGGGTAGAGACGGCCGGTAGCTACAGATTGGTCCTCCGTAGGGCTGACTCTTCAGAACCACCTCCCATATGGCACTGTCAAAGGTTGCAATTTGCCGTCATCAGCTCTCCTCGCCTACCTCCCTTCCCGTCCCTTCCGAGGTCCCCTCCCACCCACGCTTTCAGGAAAAGGGCGATGACAAATGCGATGGGGCGGTGATGCTTTTGGCCACCACAACAGTCAGAGTCACCAGCGCCGCGCCACCTGTGGCACGCACACACTCGCAGACACACGCACACACACCGGCACACAAGTGTGTTCACCAACACCAAAATGAAATACGCCCCAGGGACACAAAGGGTGGAGGTAGTGGAGGGTTTGGGAGGGTGGGGGGGTAGAGGAGTGTGTGTAGGTGTGTTTAGTGGGATGCTAGTCTTTGAACTTTGAATCGGGTGTGTAGCTGACATTGACAAGTCTCTGGGGAGAGAGGGGGAAGCGAGAAAAGGTAGCTCTCATTTGTAGAGTGGCCTCTAGAGAGGAAGAAGGAAGGAGAGAGAGAGAAGGAAAGAAACTGGAGAGAAATCTTCAGATTGAAGTGTTTTATTTAAATCTTTGCAAACTTAACCTATGCAAAGAAACAATATACTGTAATGATTTTTATTTTTATTTTTATTTTTTTTGCTGGCTCTATTTCCCTTGAGTAAGTTTATACAGAAGTAACAAATCTATAAAAACCTGTTAAATTTTCCTTTAAATGACACTTCTTATTAAATACACAATACTACTAATCTACAACTCCTAACGTTTGGCTGTGATGTACGTAATACGGCAAGTCAACGTTATGAAACTTACAGCTGCAAGCGACCGTCCTCCACTGCGGAAAGAGAAGTTTGTTCGTTCATTTCCTCGGCTGCCATTTTTACAACTACAGGCAGACTGCGATCAACATCATGGCTCACAACTTCTCTTTATGTTCGCTGATTGACCTGGTTGAGATTGTACTTGAGAAATCAAGCTCAATGAGAGAAATCCCAGGTAGAGCACTAAAGGGAGATGAGAATCAAAAAGAATAGTATGAAAAGGCAACAACTAGGCTGCTGTTGTGTATTTGAATTGATATATTTTTTTTTGTATTTGTGGACAAAAAATAGTAACCAGTGATAAATACGACGAGATTATCAATTATTTACTCTTTTCAAACAGATGGACGCACACATTTGAATATATAAATTGTTTTAAACAATCAAGCTGAACAGGATGTGTGCCGACAGTGAGATGCTTTCTCCGTATCTCAGGAGATGAAGTTCAGTTTATTTCATAGTTGTGCCGAAATAACCCTAGTGTCCAACCAGGTTTTCTGGAAAAAGCTCTTCTGTCACTGAGTTCAGAACACAGAACAGATGAACAAATGAACCTAAATCAAATTTTGAAAAATGTAAGACTGACAAAATTGTGAACGACACATAAATACAATCCTAAATTTATATAACGTGTGCACATGGAGAGGTATCAGGAACGTTGCAAAATTTGTAACATATGTTTTAGTAGCTGAGAGGTCCTGAGCTCATGTTTTTTACACTACTCAGTGTAAAAACGGCTATAACACACCAAAGCTAACTTTAACGATTCTAAATGCCATTTTAACTCTCACAGCAGCTAAGTTGTCTTGTTCTTGCACCAAATGTCACAAAATTTCCTGTCACTTCCCTATTTGTGAACTATCAAAATTACAAAATTAGTCCCACTCTAGAGGAGCTGTAACCCCTTGTTTAATAAATGTCCTTTATATTATAAATAATTGAATAGTTTTTCTCACTCAGCCACAAAGCTTCATTCCCGTGTTTCATTCTAGTGTATTGCATCATTTCACATTGTACCAGACCGTATCGTTCTGTGCAGTATTGTTTTGTATCATGGCGTAACTTGATGCATCGTATTGGATTCTGCTTACCTGATGTGAATCATGGCAGGATTGGTGAATTCAGTCGTATTGGACCCGATCACTACCAGTCCATCAAGATACAGCCTCGCTGTCTTACATTGAAAGTAAATGGGAGGGAAAGTTACAGAATAAAATAGTTTTGTCAAAATGTCTTTGAGAATGCTGGCCGTATCTGGAGAACTGCAGTGCCAGCCTGGCTTATTCTGATACTGAAAAGTTATTTCGTCTTTTCCTGCTACCACTTTCTTAAGTCTGCAGTTCTTTTGGCTTTTGAAGAAAAAATAAAACACAGTTTCAAACTATTCCTGCAAGGACAGCAATGTTACCAACCTGCAAAAAAAAAAAAAAAATCCCTTGAGATACATTTCGGGTTGTTTGAAAGCACTTTCCTCTGACTGACTGGGGCGGAGGACGTCTTTTAAGAGTTTTTCTCTTGTTTTTGTGTTGATCCGTGAGCTGTTCCAGTTTACACACTCTCTCAATCAAATCACACTGCTGCTCCGACGGGCTGCTCTGGCTGATCAAAGTCCATATACATACATACAGTCTGATCCTTGCTGGGGTAGACTTTCGGTCTGGAGCTGAATCCTGTCACTCACCCAGGCAGCTGCTCTCTTACAGTCATCTGTAGTTTTTTTTTCCTCTTTTTATTTTGCAGTTAAAAGTTTTTCCTTCAGCTGTTACTCTGTTCATTTTACTTCACATCTTTCCTCAAAGGAAATAGGTCTCTCTCTCACTCTTTTTCTCTCGTTCTCCTTGTTGGACAGAGACCAATAACGGGCCTTTTCCACTTTACCTCCCCTGATGCTGAATGAGCATCCCAGAGGAGCGGGAATATTTTATTAGAGTGATATTTTGAAAGCTCCTTTTCTCCTCCTGCCTTTCTTCCTCTCCCGTGAAGGAGTCCTACGATGCTGCGACGCTGCAGCATATGTGTTTGTGTGAAGGAAAACAGCTCACACAGAGCAAAGATGATTCAAAGTCACGGCTAAATGAAAGGCTGTGAGCTCCGGTCTATTGAGTTGCATTGTTTTCTTTTTAGTCCTGCTTGGGAGGAGGATTACGGCGGGGGCAGGAAAAAAAGAAGAAGAAGGGGGAAAAAAAGCCCAACAGGGACAGAAAGTGAGCGGTTTGGTCTCTGGAGAATTAGACTCAACACAAACAAAAATAGAAGTCAGTCAGTTTTTGCTGACAAACATTTTTTTAATGCAAGGGTGTTTCTTTCGGGAAGTTTGCATCATTTATTTCGTCTTTTTTTCATTTATGAGAAGGCTGACATTTCAGGATGAAAATGTAGTCGGTGGATCATAGGAGACAGGGCCGGCCCAACGTTAATCTGGGGCCCTGAGTGGAAAGCAGTGTGGTTCCGTTGTTGCAGTTAAACCCACCAGCTACTAATTACCAGTTTTTAAATTAGCAAAGTTTCATAATTTTATCTTAAAAAGGCAACAAGTGGTTTTTAAAAATTTTTAAAAACCGCACAACAATAAGTAAGTTATTTCTCTTGTTTATTAATTTGGTCTGGCAGCCATTTCTGGAGTTCGGCTCAGTTGGAAAGGAGAGGCGGTTTAATTAGTTAGTATATATGGAAAATTGTAATTTAGTGATAATTTACTTTGTTTTACAGCGTCTATTAAATGTGACCACTAATACACACAATTAGCAGAATTAACAAGAAAACTAGCAATGTTACAGTTTTGAACCTTAAAATAACTGTTGGATGATGAAAAGTTTTCTCTGTGTGAATACAACTGCTACATTTTCATATCCCTATACTCTAAATAAATGCAAATTTAAAGAATTTTAATACTTTTTTATTATTATTATTAAAGCAAATTTAAAAATGCAAAATAACCACAAATTATAACCATGGGAATGTTTACTTCTATGAGAAGCTAAGCGCTCATGGGGGCCCCCTGCTGGTCTGGAGTCACTGAGCAACAACTTATTTTACTGATGCCTAAATTTGTGCCAAAAATCTAGAAACTAGGACTGGTCTCACAATAATCAAACTAGGAATGTTTTCCTGTGTATGATTACAACTAGTATACTTACTAATTCTGATAAATACTTCATTTAAATTTGTTAAAAGAAATAATAATAATAGAAATTGCACCCACTTCGCTCTAAAATGACTGCCAGGATTATTTCGTTTTCATAGAAATATGGGTTTCTAAAATGAAAACAACTGCATGCTCTTTTAAAGAAATGTATTTCAAATGGTCTTTGCATTTTATTGGCCTGTTTTGCTCTCACACAGAACATATACTTAGATTCACTTCATTTGCACACAGCCAGATAGATCAACATGCACGAGTCCTGCTGGACCCTGCAGAAGCGGCGGGAACAGCAGAATCGGTCTCACTGGTAAACAAACAGAGCGAGGCTGCTGGGAGTCTTTGCTGGGCCTCCAAATTATAGCCTGGTTAACCAAAGTCTCAGAGCCCGTCCCTTTTACTGCAGCGCACATGTGTGTAACATACACGCCCACATGCGTTTGCCTGCATGACCTGTGCACATTGAAGGCACCGCGGAGGCCTGCATTAAAAGCGCATATGCAATCAGGTTGAGTGAGCTCGTCTGCGCGACAGTCGAGGCCGAGAGTGGAAGGTTTTATAGACATTAGCGAGGCTGAAAGCAAAGCACACCCCGAAGGCCTGTAATAAATATTACCCAATCATCAGGCTCACAGTGTGAGGTTATTACTGATGAAAAAGAATGGTTCGCAATGTAAACACGGGTTTAATGTTTACAGCTTTTAACCGTGTGTATCCGCTCTCTGAGTCTTTACTGGCAGAAGTTGGTTTCCGTGGCCTGAACCTGGTACAGGGTGGTAAACGATAAGGCTTTGTGGGTAGCAAGTCGTCAGACAGTTACCTCTTTTTTTCCCCAGAATGATGCAAAAACAGCCTTCTTGGTGATGCAGTCTCTTAAACCATGGTTCAGTGAGAGCAGGTTGGAGTGTTTAGAGCTTCTCTAATTGTGTCTAAATGAGTTCTGCAACTACTGGGGACAGTTTTCAGTTCCCCGGAGGATTCACGAACACAGCAGAGTGATCTACGGTGCTATAAAATCCAGTTAAAATATTTAGGATGATCAGTTCTCGCAAAATGATTGGTCATAAATCTCGCGCTTCCAGAGTGTATTCCGAGCGGACAATTTAATTGTCAGCTCGAGACCACATCCCAACAACTCTGTTGCCAGAGAGGGGGATATTTAATGCATGTGACGCTGAAATTCTCAGCTTTGCCATAATGCAACACCGCAGAATAGATTGGGTTTGAGGGACAGTGTTTCGCAACGTAATTGATGTTCCTCGTGGGACCCAGCAGTTGATGAGACTCTGCTCAAGACTCAATTTAGACTCTATAAAGCTGGCGTCATCCGAGTCTTGGCTAGGCGCAGAGCAGACATGACATGAAATTTTTAACAACCTCTGGAATAACCCGAATACATGTGGAAAATCCTGGATCATAGGTCACACAATCAGACAATGATCATTTATCTCCGAGGGAAATTTCGCCAAACTTTGATGATGTTTCCTTCATTAAATCTGTATTTTTTCCAAAGATGTCTGCAGCTGATTTCTTCCGAGGACATCTCAGGCTGCAGGCTATGAAAGTGAGCTCCATCCTCTTGTCATTTTTCTCCACACGCCCACCTTGCTGTGAGTCATTTCTGACCAGTCGCCTAATGGGCTCGGGATAATTACAGGCTAAGGTTTAAGGCAAATGCCAATCTCTGAGAGAGCTGCGTCAGCCGAGACACTCTGAAATTAACTCATTCAGCAAAGGGAGCACTCGGAAGCAAGACCTGGCGTAAGCGGAGTCTTCTTGGAGGCGATTCTGACATGTAAATGGGGGGGAATTCGAACCCAGTATGTGTGGCCCCCGGCCTGCATACGTCAGGTATGTTTCTTGGACTCAGAAAGGATAAAAAGAGAAGGAAGTGAACTCTCACAGAGTTGCTTTTCAGCTGTTGTCTCAGAGTTGGGAACATTCACTGGATCTAATGGCAGTTTCAGTATTGTTTACCACAAGTTAAGGTAAAAAAAAAGAAAAAAATTGTATGCATGTGCTTCTGCATATTTGGTCGGCCATATTTGTGGTACCCCCAGTAAAGATGAGTACAAAGCCTTTAAATAAATCAGTCTTTTACTATACAGGTATCATCTTGTGAAAATTAAAACAACTTTAATTTTAGAACATTTAGTCTGTGTGTGTGGGGCGGGGGAGGGAAAAGATCCATGTTTGACATAATAATTGGCACCCCGGACGATCCCTTTTGTCTACATTTTTAATGCGATCAGAGTTTCTTGGAAATTCTTATTAGTAATCCAAAACTTCCTTTTCTCTACGGTATAAATCTGATGTGAAACTGAGGTCAGTTTCTCTCAGGCAGACAAGCAACTATGCCATTCAAGTGCGGCAGATGTGTTTTTCCACCATAAGTCAGAAACAAGAAAGCAGCTACACACCTAAGCCTGCCAATGTGTACAGTCAGATCCAAAAAATAAAACGTTTCAGTCGACTGGCCATGTGAAAAAGAAAGCTGGACGAGGAACCGCATTTATCTTGCCACCACGCATGGTGAGAAGGATGTTAAGGGAGCTAAATATACAATTACGAGGCATCATCTAGATGCCAAATGGTTGTTGGCATGTAGAAGCATTTTCCCGAACATAAACAAGTGGAGTTTGCTAAATACTATAGGCCTTTAACTAGAACCATGTGCTTTGGTCCAGTGAGACTAATATTGAGTGTTTTGTTTTTTTGTCCAACATTCCACGTGGGTTTGGTAGGAGTATGTGGAAAACAACCTAATGCCCAGGAATGGTAGAGGATCTGTGATGCTGTGGGGCCATTGCGGATCCACAAGTCTAGGTTTCAATGTGTGTGTTGTCATAAGCTCTTGAAATATCTGATTACTTTTATCCTGCAAGGCCATGACATTTTTCTGATACCAATCTAAAAAACATACCGACAAACCAACTCAGAAATGGTTCATCAGACAAAATAATCAGCAGCTACTTCATGGCCATTTAGGTCGTCAGGCCTAAATCCTACAGAAAAACTGCGAGGTGTGAAAAGAGGAATGGCCAAAGATCCATTTAGCTATCATCCGACCTTAAAGTCTAGAAGATTAAGTGCTGAAAACAAGGTATTTCTAGATTTTTCAGTGTTAGGTTGTGCTACTGAAATAAAAGCTACATATATATTTAGGGCTTTTCACTCATCTTTAGCAAGGGTGCCAGTAAATGAAGGCTTTCTTTCATGGACTGACTTATAATATATGTCCATGCGAGATGTGCAAGCTTTGACGGCGGCCAAACAAAACATACGGTAAATTTAATTCAAACTTTAAATACCCCAAAACTAAAATTGTGCATGGGACATTTGCAGACATGCGGTGGTTTTTGAATGTTTATGTCTGTGTGCAATTGAGCATCCATGATGGCATCCCTTCTCACATCGGTTTGGGTCCAGTGCTCCTCAACATTCCTCTCACCTACCTTCCTGTATATACATACATATATCCTTTCCCAACGTCTCCTTCCTTTTTCTCCCTCATTCCTGCCTGTGCTTGTCCTTCCAGTTTCCAAGCTGCAGCGCTGGAAATGGTCAAGTGATAGCCGATAGGTCCCCTGCGAGTGCTACCGCTTGTCTGCCTTCACGCCATGCAGTCACTCTATCTGTCTTTCCCCGTGTGTCCGTAGCCCACATAAATCATCATCAGTCAAACTCTACGGACAGGGACAACAGAAAGAAATACCCCTCTGTGAGTGCGGTGTTAGTTTTGCCTCGCATAATGTACGTGGGGGCTAAGCGCTCTTGGATACATGAGAACCGCGTGTCTTGCAGATGTACTATAAATATTTTGGTACTAGCCGGCTAGTTTGCAGGGAGGAAGTAGACCAGTGAAATACACAGAGGAAGGGGGAACGTGTAAAGTGGAATGTTGGCCTAGCCCAACTGTCTGTATTGTCTTTAGCACCTACAGATGGTCTCGGTCCAACAAAAACGTTCTTTACAGGGGTTCCTGTTCCCAGTCGGGGCCTTGTACCTATCCAGGATATGCTGCGTTTCCTGCGAGCAAATCCGCCAAACCAGTCTCCGAGCGGTCATAGTTTGATTAATAGCATAATCATGGGTGATCGACGCGTGCTTCATAGGAAAAACCTGCGGAGTTTACTGATGCTGTGGTCCAAATCGACGAAGGAACTGAGCGTAGCTAGTGCTACAAAAGCTGCGAAGGGAAAGGGAGGTCAAATATGGTTGGCAGGTTTAAAAAATGTTTGGTCGCGGCAATGTAAAAGAAATCTACAATTTAAATGTGAAAGAACTGAACTCCCTCTGTTTGGCATGTTTCTGGCCCCAGCCGCAGGCACTGTCACCCAACCCCGTGAAAGAGCAACACAGACACACATCGAAAGTGAGCCGACACGCACGCGCACGCTTTGACAGCAGGTGGTGTGAGACACGTCAACAACTAAAGGTTCGCTGGCAGACTCAGAGAGAGTTCTCGGCTCTGCTCTCCGGTCGCTCAGATCTATCATTGGGGCTCTTTAATGGCAGCCTTCATCACATATTACTGCCTTATTTTCTCCTCTCCATCTTCTAGCCCGCAGAAGTTCCTTTTTTGTTCCTATTTTTAAGTACAAGTGATCTCAATTAGGGACCTCCATGAAGGCAGTAGGCGGCAGACAGTCAGAGCAATAAGAGCGGGGAGGAAATTGTCTTTATACCCCCTCCTCCAGACTCCCACCCACCCTCCTGCCACAAGCAGCGAGCAGCCGCCCCCTCCTTGTCTCCATCTCGTTTAATGCTCCCCTCTGCCTTTGCTGAGTAAAATATCAGACGAACTGTGCCGGCGCAGCCTCCTTCAAGTCCTGTACGACTTTCTGAAAGTAGTTACACATTAAAAATGCCCAGACACACGATCATACTAACAGGCACGCCACAGAACGTGCCGTCCTCATCCCAACGGCTCACGGTGATGTCACAGGCTCGGTCAAAAACAGTCATTAAGGGCTCAGCTCTGATCTGGGATCAGTGCGTGGATGTGACTCGCGTCGATGAGGTCAGGGCGAATAAAGCCAAGGCCCGTCGCCGTCCTCTGCCCCGGTTCACAAGTCGGCCCGCTATCTGTGACGCTACTTTCAAGGCGGCACGTGTGTTCTTTTGGGCTGATTGGCTGGCAGACTGGGTCTTTGGCTGGTTTTGTTGCAGAGCCCGGTGGGCTCACTTGATTGGCTTTCTGGCAGGCCATTGGGCTGGTAGTCTGCCAAACGTGGAAACATCCCGTTAGAGCTGAAAAAGCCTGGTCCTCGTCACTAGAAACCTATAATTTAGCGTCTTGAAAAATGCAGCACTGTGAAATGGATCTTTAATCCAAAGTCTTTAGTGAATGCACTTTTTTTTTTCTTTTGAGTGATGAGAGTGCACCGCGTGCTGATGTAAGAAGAGGGTGCAAGTAAAAATAGGGTTTATAAGTGTTCTCATTGTTTCTCTTCAGAACCTAAACTTCGCTAAACTACGTGAGTGCAGAGGCTTAGCAATGTCTTTGGATAACAAACCATGTTGTAGTGGGCTTTCAGGAAATCTTTCTAAAGCATTTGACAGTGTAGATTATAGCCTTGTCTTATAAAGGCTGCTTCATGTAAGCTTTTTGTTGCCTTGTGTTGAATTGTTTTTTAATCTACCTATCTGGGTGAATGAACCCGGTTTGTGTCTACAGGTAATAAGAACTTCACAGTTTTAGAGGCAAGGGTTAATCTTGGGACCAGTTCTTTTTTTTTCTTCTATTTCTGGTTCTGTAACTTATCTTGAAGAGGTATAGATCTAGATGTGTATCAATTGTAAGCACAGTGTTACACACCTATGGATACAAAAGCATCATCTTTATAAGTAGAAGCAGAGTCTCTTCCATCGCAATTCATTCCTTTTACAAAGTCATTTGGCCAATGTGAAACTGGTGCTTAATGACAAAAAGACAAATCATGGGATTTTCATGGGCTTTTGTTCGAGTTAATAAATTGCAAACTTCAGGAATTGGTTAAGTGAACATCTTTATCGCTTAGAACAGTAGTTCATTAACTGTGGTGGCACTTGGCTTGCTTCTTAGTGGTTGGTACTCATTATGTCGGTATTTGTTTGCTAAATACAAAATAACTGGCTACTTACTGCACGTGGTGTTCTCTGAAGAGAGAACTTGGGTCTGGGAATGACATCCAACAAAATTTAATCAAATAATTTCGGCTCAACGTTTGGAAACCAGTGTGGTTTGCTAATTGCTCAGTGACCAGGCAGCTACTACTAACAACACGAACCGAAATAGTAAATGTTATTCAAATGTAGGAAACCATTCTTCTGATGGTTCTCATGTACAAAATTAAGCTAACCTGCTCTTCAAACATTAGCTCCCCATTGATGGAAGGACTTACATTATATATCGTTAACTTGGAAACCTGGAATAGTGTTGCTCCTTTGATTCCGTTCTTGTTGGTAGGATATTTATGATTTTTGTTGTTGTTGTTGTTGTTATGGACTCTGGCATTAGAAGCATTGTTATCTCAATGGGTTAAACAAAGTTAAAAAAAAAAATAAGTCGCATGCGTTCTGCTTGAACTGCAGCATTATGCCATGCTGTCATCTGTTCAAAGTGAGGAGTTGTTCATTGCAAACTTACAGGGATCCCACAAGCAGAGCAGAGAGACTTCTCCGCTTTGTTTAGCTTGCTGTCAACATAATAGACAGCGGTTGCACATATTAGCAGTTCACACGGGGCCGCGTCACTCCGAGCGGGACCGACAACAGAAACTTTTCCTCCCCGTTTGATAATCTCGACAGGAAAATTAGTCACAAAAGCGTCGGGCGAGTTGGAGCTCTTTTTTTTTTTTTTTTTTTTAAGAAAGCAAATAATCGAAACTGAGAGGCAGAAATACAATATTGCCATAAATCACACGGCGCACATCCCCGCTCAACGCGGCACGCAGTGGTTCTCTACTGTTAGTGACTTCTCCTACTGTGCGATGACTCCAAGCCAGTGTAACACAGTAGATGAAAAACACACACAAAAAAAA
>NW_015114247.1:288267-302535 GCF_001443285.1 Poecilia latipinna | reverse complement strand
TTAATGTGGGGGGAAAAGCGGTTAGGTTTTTTTTAAAAAAAAAAAAAAAAAAAAAAAAGATTTATATGTTAAAGCTTTCTCTTTGTCCTTTTTTGGGGGAATAAATCTGCCAGAGCGAGGTAGAAAAGTAGTAATGTTATTCAACAGGATATTTGTGGCACATAAAAAGTAAAAATAAAAGAATAACGGGGACCTGTCTGCTGTCTCTCGCGGACATCAAACGGTGAATTTTAAGCTCACGTGGAGGTGGGGGGAGGGGGAGGGTTCGGCCCAATATACCTCCGATTGCCATGAAAGCAGAACCTCGCTGCGTGAATGTGCAGCATATCCTGTACTACCGGGAGCTGGGAGACAGATGCTGGATGTGCAGCGGGGGAAGCAAAGCGGAGTCAGATGGGACAGACACTCTTTGATGAGCTGCGGTTGTCAGGGCTAAAGTCACGACTGGCTTAGCAAAGGAGGAGTGAGGAGAACTGGGAGGCAGAAACCGAACAGGCACTGGATGGACGTGAGCAAATATAGGCATAAAATATTATGCCTGATTAAAAACCGGTTTTCAGTTGGTTTAATACCTGGAAACCCAGCTGAATCCCTCCTCGAATTTGGATGTCAGAATTAAAACTAATAAATCTGATCGAGCTAATGGCATGAAATAGACTCAATCGCTGTTAATATTTCATCTCGGAGATTTCCAGCCCATCCGTGACGTGCTCCCCCAAATTGCATTTGAGCTTGGAGGCCGTCCACGTCGCTCCACCACGTAGCCTATATGCGCCCAGGCGAAATTATCCCCGCTGAAATTTAACTCCGCCGGAATGACTGCAGCCACGGTTCCTGCAAAGGCCATGTTTATGACTATTACGGATTTAATTACTACTATTCACTTTTATTCATCCATGAACTTGTTAGTTGATCTTTTGAGAATGTTTGACAATGCGAACCATATTTCTGGTGTTTGAGGCACGGCGAGAGGGGGGGAGTGTAATTCAATCACTTTTTTTTTTTTTTAAACATCCTCCACCTCATCCTCACGACGAGGTGCTAGATGCATCTCACCGTTTTCAGACTACATATATATGTTCACATATATTCTTGGCCATCAAGCTATTTAAAACAAGAAACCACTTTTTTGAGCTTTGAAACATAACCTTTTTTTATTATTATTATTTCAATATTGAAGCCAAGTTCAACTTTACAACATGAAAACAAACTGCAAAACCCCCTCACAGGATCCAAATAAACTAACATCTGTGCCTCCAAGTAGTCTAATTTATTTTTGAAAGAGGCCTGCAGTATCAAAGGCCTTTGTCTCAATGACTCTGAGCAATAAAAGCCTGTTTGGGAGCAGCGGGGGGAAAAAAGAGAAAAGAGAGAGAGAGAGAGAACACAGAATGGTAATACACATGCCGCTGTGTGATGTGGCACTTAGAAAAGTCTCGCTGGGAGACTGATGGGTAATTAGACTGGGAGGGTGTGTGGTGGTAGATGGCTGCGATGAAGAGCCTCACGGAGGGTAGAGGATGCCCTCTAGTAGAGGTGAGAGGGGCAGCATCCTCACTTAAAATCAAATTAATAAATAAATAGTGTAACATCGATATGTGGATGTAAAGATGCCTGTCCTTTTTTTTTTACAGTAATGGTTAATGTATTTATTTTTCATTTATTTTGATGATGTTTACAGTAAAGATGAGAGGAGCAGCATTCTCATGTAACATTAAACTAAAAGTAATAATTATAATTTTCTTCTTTGTTTTACTTTTTTATGCCTACTGTGTTGATGTGAATATTAGATTTGTGTTTTTGCTGGATTATATATATATATATATATATATATATTTATTCTGTTTATTCATTTTCTTGATTTTTTTGTAGTTTTCAACAAACAGCATCAGCACTTATATTTAAGTATATATACATATATTTTTCTTATGCTTGTTTAATGTTGATGTGTGGGTGTAAAGGTGCAGTTGGTGTTTTTCCAAATTAGATCTCATTCCACTGATCATTTAATGGCCTGTTTTTATTTTTATTATTATTTATTTATTTTTTCTTTATCAATTTGTGTCTTTCCTATTTAATTTTATTCTTACATTTCAAGCTAGATAATTTTAACAGGATGCTGTAGCAATTGTAGTGCAATATTGAAATGCATATTTCTAATTTAAATAAAAAAAAGTGATCTAAAAGCCCTTTTCAAACCGAAAAACATGGCCTCTGGGTGATTTGCTGTGATGTTATTGTCACTATGTTGTTAGCTACAATTCTTATGAAGTTTATTTTATTTAACCCAACACTGCTGTGTATCTGAGTCACTCTATTATCGTGTTTCCTTTCTAGCGTGTCAATGAAGTGGGGGGGAACCCCCCCCGCCCCCAAAATGTCAGACAATTAATGAGATTCAGAACATTTTTCTTCGTCTTCTTCTTCTCCTCTTGTTCCTGCCGAAAGAAATTAAACATGATTAAAATAACTTGTAATTTTTTTTTTTTTTTTAGAATATTATTGTAAACTCGGGCGTAATATATAATTTAAAAAAAAATAACGTAAGGTTTCATCTTTCGGCGTTGTGTGCATGTGGTTTCGTTTTCTTCTAATGAAACACGTATGTAATTGATTTAGCTCATCGTGTGCGGCCCGAAAAACCGGTTAAGTTTTATAATTCGAATGACTTTTGTAGACTCGGTTGGCTGCTGGATGGAGAGTTGGTTGGTGGGGGGGGGGAACGGGGGGGGGCTTAAAGGTAGAATACCTGCTGCAGCTAAACCTCGGCTTACACCTGCGCAGCAGCTCTCCCCTGCGCCCGAAGTGAAACCCTACTCCTGCGCGTCCTACCTGACTCACCGCTCTCCGGTGACTCAGTGGCTCCGGCCCTTGATGGGAGCTCAGTCCGAGACGCTGCTGTTAGGCGCACATTGTCGAGCGCCGTAACTCAACACGGTCTGACTGGAAATGACCACCTCCGACGTCAGGAGCGCGCTGCCAGGTCCACGGGAACGGTGACATGACATGTCGGTACGTATACGGTTTACACGCGCGCCGCGTAACCCTCTCGTGTGTGGGGGGGAGGGGGAGGGGGTGTAAGAGCGCAGAGACGACGCTGAACAAAAAACGATTGTCCGTGTTGTGTGGGTGTGGGGGGGCAGAGCGCATTAGAGGCGTGATAGATCGCGGCGCAGAGCGGAGGGAGCGGATCTGACTCCAGACACCACGTGTTGGAGTCGCATCAGCGCAATAATTGCCGGGGCGCTCGGGCTATATAAACCACAAAAACGCCTGCGCACGGGGAACCCCGGCCCTCCAAACACTAACCACATTCACGCCCCCAAAAGGGGATTTTTTTTTTTTTTTTTTTTTTTTTCCCTTCCCTCCTCCTTCATCTCACCGGCGATCATTTCTTTTCTCTCTCTCTCTCTCTCTCTGCCTCTCTCTCTTTCTTTTTTCTCCCCTTCCCCAGGCTTTTTAACCCTATATACAAAACCTGCTTCGCGGCCGGAAGACCTCCAGAAAGATTTGTTGAATTTGCAGGCGTCGCGGGATTATAAATAGGCTTGTTAAGTATTGTTGAGGCGTAATCTTTTCACTTTGAAACTTTCCTTTATGTGTACATAGCCTGCGGGTTTCCAGAGCGCCTTTCTGTTTGGCACAAAGACTTCAATGACGCACCTGGAGGAGCGCTTTGACTTTTTTTTTTTTTTAAAGCAAACGAAAGCAGACAAAAACCTTTTAGACCGTCTGGTTTAACTGTATAGCCTAGTTGCGCGCTCGGAGATTTATTTGGTGTTATTACAGTGAGAGCGCGCGCCTGCGTTATGGCACGTGGATTCCTCCCTGGAAAAGCTCTCGATTTAGAAAAAACGCGTCCTTAAAGCTTTTTTTTTCTTCTTCTTTTTTTTCCGCCCGCGGGAGAAAGTCTGCTTTGTAGTCGAGAGAGTTTTAGAGCGCTCAACCGAACCGAGAGGCAGCGAGTGTGAGAGAAAGCGGAGAGAGCCCGACAGAAAGAGAGAGAGAGAGCCCCCCTCTGCAGCGCCTTTCCGCTAATCCACGGTGTTGTGATGCGAATTCCCGTAGATCCCAGCGCCAGCCGGAGGTTCAGTCCGCCGTCCAGCAGCCTCCAGCCGGTCCCAGGGAAGATGAACGACGTGAGCTCCCCGGCCGGCCAGCCGGACGCGGCGGCCGCGGTGCCGAGGCTGCGTCCCCCGCATGAGAACCGCAGCATGGCCGAGATCATCGCCGACCACCCAGCCGAGCTGGTGCGCACCGACAGCCCCAACTTCCTCTGCTCGGTCCTGCCCTCCCACTGGCGGTGCAACAAGACGCTGCCTGTCGCCTTCAAGGTGAGCTCAAAGTGTTTTTGCTGCTCGGTTAGAAGGAATCCCAGTAGGAGCCCCGCAAGTGGCATTCCGCTTTCAACTTTGAGCTTAATGTGTTAAGTTATAAATAGGCCAAAAATGCGTCTTTGAATCCGAACAGATGATTAAATTCCACGTAGGACCTGAACTGATCTGAATTTTGATTCTTTGTAATTTGTTGGACTTGTGGATAAAAATGTTTGTTGTTGTTGTTGTTGTTTTTGTTTGCTATATAAATACACTGAATAAAAGTTGACTTAAACTTATCCAAATGTTTTTAATCCCTCTACATTTGTAATTAATTGGGTTGCTCCAAAATGTATTATAGTCCTTTTTCATTTTGAAATTTGTTAATCATTTTTTAATTAACTGAAAAAGCACCAGTTTCTATAAATGTCACCACAACACTTTATTTTATTTCTATAATTTGTATTATCATCTATGTTAATTTATAAGATAACTCCACTTGTGTTTTTTTTCTTTGTGATTAATAAGTTGATTTTAACTCCTTATGCTTAAAATTGTGCATCAAGAAAATAATTTCTCTGAGGTGGTTTCACAGCTTTAATGCAAAATCTTGAAAAGAAAAAGTAGAAATGTATCACAGGAGCCAAATGTTTTTTTTTATTATTATTATGATTTAAAACAGAAAAGCAACAATTACACCTCTTCGTGTAGTTTTGAATAACAGTTATGATGATCTGCACAGCATTTTGATTTTGATTATTAGACTTTCTTGTGAGCCTATGAAGTGGGCTGGCAGTGTGAAGAAACAGGTGGAGGAGGGGGGTGCAGTAGCTTCAGACAGCCAGAGAAAACTTCCTTCATCCCTGCAGCTTCTTTGGCATTTCATTAAATATGCTTTAGGAAAAGTAAGGTGGCAATGATGGAGTATTTTTAACTGTTTTGTCACAGCAACATTTTGAAAACCTCTGCATGTCTTCACATCAAAAACCTATTTAGTTTTTAATATCATTGACAGCCACTGAAATTATCATATCAAATTTAAATCCTTTAGAAACGTGTCAGAATGAAGAATAACCTTTTTTTTTTTTTGCCGCCTCCATATTTAAACACTCAAACACATCAGGTTTTATTTCAGCTTTTTCAACAAGATTTATTTGGTGTTTTTTACAGTCTAAAAACAAAAATAAATATGCCTCAGAAAAAAAAAAGCAAAAAAAAACAAAAAAAAAAAAAAAACAAGAGGCTCCAGGAATAATGTTTTTAACATTTTATCCTTTTGAAGCCTCGTCACTTATTTTCTCCCCTGATATTCCGCCGATTAAAAAAAAAAAAGAAAGAGAAAAGAAAAAAAAGGAGGCCCTTTTAATTAGGCGGTGTATTACTCAAAGGACAGATCAAAGACCCTCGTCAGTGGAAATGTATAGCTGAGGCTCTGGCTTGGAATTAAACGTGACAACTTTCTGAAATATAAGTGTTATTTCCCCCGTCGTTATTACGAGGGGGCTCTGTAATTATCGCGGGGTTTTGCTCGTCCTCTTTTATCCGCGTCCAAGAAGCTAAATGATAACACAAGGCCTCCACGCTCAAGATGGTTAACATCATAACATTTATCTTATTGTCAGATCGCTTCAGAGGGACAAATTAAAACCCATCCATCAACATGATTTGGAGGAGGATGGCATGATGGGGAAATAATAAAGGAGAGCAGAAAGCCTTCCTCCATTGCTTTATTTTATGTCTCAATATTTTTCAGATTTGAAAAAGTGGTTAAAAAATTTCCTCCCCTTCGTCTCCTCGACAGGTGGTGGCCCTGGGCGACATACCCGACGGGACGGTCGTCACGGTCATGGCGGGCAACGATGAGAACTACTCGGCCGAGCTGCGGAACGCCTCGGGCGTGATGAAGAACCAAGTGGCGCGCTTCAACGACCTTCGCTTCGTGGGCCGCAGCGGCAGAGGTGAGGCCTCAGACTCTCTCGGCGCTCGCTGCCGCAGCCTGCAGGGAGCCATTAGGGCTCAGTGGTGTGGATTAGTGGCCACATTCCCCCAAAGTGGCAACCACATAATGATCTCCCTAACTCCAGGGGCTAAATCCCACAGCCCATATCCTTAAGAGAGGCCAATAACGTCGCTTCTGCAAGCTCAAGACGCGGCTCCTTTAGAGTTAATTATCCACAATAAGCAGGCGATGCTTCTTGAAATCCAAAATATTTCATGTTTTTATTTATTTATTCTAATAAAGAAGCCGTTTTCCATTTTTTTCCCCTTTCACCTTGCATAACCTCGGCTTGGTTCAGGTCCGTAAACATGCTGGGTAGTGTTGCGTCCCCCCCGCCCCCCTCGGCACCCTCCAGGCCCCCCGTGGCTGATCGTTCTCTGCCCACATCCTCGGGCTGCCGGAGTGAAACAAACTCCTGTTCGGTCCAATAACATTCCTGGAATGCTTGGCATCACCAGGCGACAATTCAGATCTCTCGCTGCTCCCATCGCTCATTAGTAAATCATCGTATTTGCAAGTCGTGACGCTTGGCACTCGCCGCTTGCTCCCAGCCGTTCCCCGTTTCTCTGGAACACTCCGTTCGTTTTTTTTCCCTTTTGAATCTCCCCGCCCTCCTCCCCCGGTTAAAGCGATCGCAACAGGTAGCTGTCGGTTAAAAACAAAAACAAACAAACGGGTCGATGAGCGTAGAGGGGTCGCGTGGACGCCCGCGACCGGTTGCCACGGAAACCTTTCCTCGTGCGGCTTTTGCTGAGACACAGAATCTCGCAACAGGAAGTGACACAGGAGCCAGGAGGGTGGATCGGAATACGAGGTGTCTGAAATGAATACCCTCCGGTGACAGATAAGTACAAACGGAGAGAACTGATAGCATGTTAGATAGCTAAAAGTCACGGCCAGAGAGGGAGCCGGAGCCAGGCGGGGGCGGACGGGGATCGATAATTACAGGCCTGATGCGGACGACGATAGCGTGGACGCATGGGGCAGGTTATTCAGAGAGGAATCAGATACTCCTGACAAGATCTTTGGACTTAATGGTGTTCCACAGGAATTGGCTAATAATAGGAGCGCCGATACTGCATTCACATCCCTTTGACGTTTTCACACGAGCGCAACACAACTACAGGCTGCAGTGTGCTTCTTCTGTGATGAGACATGAGGTGTGGCTTAATAAAGTGGGAATCACATCTGGAAAGTGCGGCATGCTTATTTTGCATCCACCTTTCACTGCAGTCACAGCTGCCAGTCTTCTGGGAGAATAAATGTCTCCACCGGCAATCCCTGCCTGTAGAAGGAAGATGGGAAGGAGAGCACCTGTGGACGGCCATTTTTGAATCTCAGTCGGGTCAAGGTGTGGATGTGTTATATGTTCATGTAACACATGAAAATGCTGCGATCTGAACCCATCTCTGAAGCTCTGGCTGTATGTTTAGGGTCATCACTATGCATAAGCTTCCTGCCTTGTCCAGGATAGTCATTTTTTTAGTTCCCTATGTTTGGCTAAAAAACTGCAATTTCTACCTGGAGGCTCAACGATCCGATATTAATATCTGTGTCGGTCTCAGTATTGAAAAAAATTCTATATCGGGTATCGGTGGCGATGCGTCCATTACGTAAAAGCAGATTTGTTCAGTTTAATTCTACGAGTGACGTCACGGTTAACTGTTTATTTTACGTTTTATTTAAAATTCCTAATTGTCTGTGACTGAAGTCTGGGTAAGGAAAAAAATGTTCTTCAGAAAAACCAGGGCCAGTTCAGCACCAAAGTGAAGACTTTCACCATCCAGAGGGACAAAAGAGAGAAAACCACAATCGTTTTAATTCGTCACGCGATCGATTGATTTATTGTTCATGGCGACAGGCCTACATGTTGATTACAGGATGATGGCGACGTTTTCATCTCCCTCTCCCCCCCCATCACACCTCCGTGGAGGTATGTGGGTCACCTGTCGCCGCTGCTATCTGCCCGGTCCATCTCTTTGAGAGCCATGTTTACTGAGGTTGTAAAGTGGAAGAGAGAGGGGAGGGTCCGTGCGCCCAGACGGCTGCGAGTGAATGGACAGCTGCTCCCTCTCCTCCGTCCCTCCCTCCCTCTCCCCTCTTTCCCGTTTCCCACTTGCAGCCACGCTTGCGCAGCACGTCTGCATACCTCAGAAGTTAGTGTAGCTGCTGACTTGGCTGTTGTGATATGATTCACAGCATTCCTCGTGCATGAACATGGGAATACACGCGCTTGCACAGACAAGCACTCAACCCCAAGGCAACAACTGCTGGGGATTATCAAGAAAGGAAGTGACTATTAAAATGCCTCTCGCCGTCCCACACAGCAGTAGAGATTCTTGATAACGAGATGCTGGCTGCTGCGACGCAACTCCACAAAACTAAACTGAGCACTTAACTAAACAGAGCTGATTTAATGTTGTTATTTTGTTATCGTTCTCTTTAGGCCAACATCTCCTTGTAACATGATCGCTGTGACACTCGTGACTTAGGAATGGTTTTAGAGATAAATGCCAGACATTGTCTTTGCAGATGGCATATCCTTTGATCTTCTTTGATGTCACCACAGGCAAGAGCTTCACACTGACAATCACGGTATTCACCAACCCACCGCAAGTGGCCACGTACCACCGAGCCATAAAGGTCACCGTGGACGGACCGCGTGAGCCCAGGAGTGAGTACCGATGCATGCATGCACTCGCAGCACAGTAAGGGAGCATGCCAGAGCGCGCGAAAAACATTTCTTCCAGTTGAGTTTGTCTTAAGAAAGATGTGAGTGACAAGACAGGAAATCAAAATTGAAAGGTATTTAAAAATAAATAAATAAATAAAAGCTTATATTATATTTCCCACAGTTTAAAGTTTGAGTGCAAGAACAGATTGTGGATCTGCTTTTAAATCTGAAAGGGGGAATTGCTGATTTCTTTTTCCCATCTGATACTTGGTGAAATTATTAGGAATAGTTCTCTTACTCGTGATCAGATGTCATGTCGCAGTTAAATTTTGGAAAAATAGTCGTATTTGCATATAAAGGTTGCTTCTTCTCAATGTGATCTCTTCAGTTGGATAGTTTGCAGGTATGACAATGAATACCTGCAATGTTCTGATGGTAAAATTGACAGAATCTGAATCAGTTTTTTGAGGCGTTAAAACAGTCCTACATCTCTCCCATTGAAACATGAATCAGATAGAAATTGCAGAAAATTTGTCATTGCAAGTGTACGCTGTTTTTTTTGTTATTGTTTTTTGGTTTGATCAGCTTGGACCTGCATCATCTTCCCTATCATCTTCCACCTTCCCTGCATGTCTCTGAGAATATCTTTGAACAAAATTCATCTGATGCAAATTCACCATGAAATCCAAACATCAGGATTGGGGTTGCTCAATATGTTTCCAAATGTTCTCACCCGTTTTACAACAATCAGATGCCAAAATCAACTAAGCTGTAGTCCCCAAGTCTTGACTGGCTATTAGCCTTCCACCACTCTGACAGTTTCTTCTCTTATCACCACTTCTCAGTCCCCTGCTTTAGATTTTCGCAATAATAATAATAATAAAAAAAAAACAGCAAATGCAAAGCTTTATAAGCCGATATCAACAATCTAGACTTTCACAGGAGACATCTGTTAGGTTGCAGCTGTGCTTAGATGCTGATCATTTTACTCTCTCAAAAAAAAAAAGGGTGAAGGAATGAAAATGGTATTTTTGTTGGTTTCGCATACAAATGTTCCCGGGGTGGGACGAGGGTGGGTGGGTGGGGGGGGGTCCTCTGCAGCGGTGTTTCCCAATGCTCGTCCTCTTGGCACACTGCCCTGCATGTTGTAGGTGTTTCCCTGCTTCAGCGCACCGGAGTGTTATTTATGGCTGATTAACAACGTTTTACTGAACTGCAATCATCTGAATTAGGCATGTTTCAGCAAGGAAACGTGTAAAACATGCAGGCCAGTGTGCCTTGACGGCCAGGGTTGGGAAACACCAGACTCTGCAGGACATTCCGTACCAAGAATGCGTCATTTTATACGAGCCAAGGTGTGTTCGCTATATCCTACCTGATAATTTAAAGTGTGTATTATTATTATTATTATTATACTCAGTGTTGGCTGTAAGACAGTGATTACTGTGGTTGTGTGATTTAAGTTAATACTTCACAAGAAGAAGGTCGTTTGGTATCATTTGGGTTTGACCAAAGACGATTTATCTGTCATGTTTCAAGTCAAACCAGGATGAATGAAAATAGGGTACGATGTCTTTAAAGGTTATTAACATAATGCTATATTATGTAAATATAGTATTTCATTTTTATGGCTATTTCCTTCTATTATTCAGGAAATTATGTAACTACAAAGATAGACAAATTGATGGTTTGACTGCATGAACTTGAAGTAGTATAGAAATGGAAGTAGGAAGCAATGAAGTAGCAATGTACGGGTAAAAATGGGTTCAGCAATTAAAGTTGTAGTTCAGTTTGAGTCGTTAAATTTCTAAAAAGGAAATTTAGAAAGAGAGAAGGAGGAGAGGAAAAAGGCTAGCGGTACGATACGTGACATTGTTTGAACTAATTGTGACAATTTAGAGAATTGACACACGACGCGGCATTAGTGGCTTACGAACGTCTACATTTTGCAAGAGGCTTTTGCTTCTCATGGTTTCCTCAATTGGACAACATTCTTGTTACTCTGCTAAATTATCCAATCAACTATAATGTTACTTTAATCTGGATCATTCTTTAAAAAGCCTCTTTATTTAGCCACAGGTTGTCGCTAAATCCAAATGTTTACGCCACTCCCAGAAAACTGATTCATATGGTTGATGGGAAGACATTTAGTTGGAAGAACAACTATAAACTTAACAAACTTGTGAGTGGAGACATAAAATACACTAATATAGTGTGAGTAGTTTTGGTGTTCCTTGAAACAGCTCAAGTCAACTGGATCCTTAGTCGCAAGCTGACAAGCTATCAGCCTTTCTACGTTTGCTTCCGGTTCTGATAAAAACTCCACTGGAACTTGAACAAATCCTTTAAGAGCCAAAGCATTTCCTCTAGTTTTCACAAACTGAACTGTTTGATGTTGAAAACAACAGCTGCGCTTTAACTAAACCGTAGAAGTGGCCCAACGGCTAAAAGCTAAAGCTAATCGACGGGAGACACTAAGGTATTTCAGCTGAAAAGTTCTGACATGCACAAGCCGACAAGCGATAGGAAGTTAAATAAAGGCGAACCAATGTTCAGTTTCCTGTCTTACATAAACGTGAGACAAAGTATTCCTGAAAGGGTAGCAGAGTGCTAGCATCAGCTTCTTTTAATGGCCCACATAAAAACAACTGAGGAGGAAAAAAAAAAAACTTTACTGTAGACAACAGTGCCAACTGGTCTGGCATGCAGCTGTTTCCACAACCCTCCTCCCTATTCATAAAAAAAAAAAAAAAAAACGATATTCTCATCTCAAGGCGTCTCAGGGAACAATATCACATCACAAACAATCCACCCACCCACCCAGCCAGCCTGCACGGTCACATATGGCACCAGGACACAGAGGAGCCAGGAGACAGTAGGATTACTACCACCATCACTCAGCGTTGTAGGAAACCGGCGTTCGGTGCCAGAAAAACGCCTCACGCAGACCCGACAGTCAGCACTGCGCAGACATGGCGCCCCGAGACAAAGGCACATGCTTGTCCTGGAAGCGCGCATGCTCTCACAATCACGCCCACTTCATTTCCCCCACCACCGCCGCCGCCGCCACCACCTCCCTTTCGCACCAGTGTTTGATCAAAAGCATTTCCTGTGCATCTGCTGTCCCCCGTCAGAGGACTTTCAAACAAGTCCCATTACTCGGTGGCGAGCAGATGGGAGTCGGAACTGAGTTTGTTTAGGAAAACCAGAGCCGAGTTAAAGAGACGCGAGCAACTGCACAGGAGGACTCCGAGTTTTACTTATTGTGAGAAAGGGGGACAAAAAGTTATTCAAATCTTAATTATACCGTGCATCGTCTTGCAAAAGTATACAAACCCCTTAGATTTTTTTTCACATTTTGTCAAGTTTTAGTCAAAAACTTCTGCGTTTGCAGGGATTTTATCTGATGCACCCATACGTAGTTGTGCATAACTGCGAAACGGGAGAAAACAATTCACAAACAAAATGTGGCGTGCATCTCGATGCATCCTCTGAGTCAGTCCCACTGCTTGCTTCAGTTGCAGCTGCAAGTGAGTTGGACTAAAACCCTATCAAAAGTAGCTCAAATTGTTGAACATCTGAACATAAAACTTTTAGTTGTACCAAAGATTCTACTTTATGGAAATGTTTGGATCTAGCCAGCAGAGATTCAACTCTATTTCAGCCTCTAACTGTTTTTTTTTTTTTTTTCTGTGTTGACCTTTATTACTTACTTCCCTCCACTGCTGAAAAAAGGAATCCCCACAGCATAATGCTCCCACCGCCTTGTTTTCCCGTGGGGGCGGTGTGTTCAGAGTGACGCGCAGCATTAGTTTCCAGCCACACACAGCGTTTTGCATGCAGGCCAAGAAGCAGAACTGTGGTCTTTTCTGAATGCTGCCCGGTCCCCTACATCGTTTCTGGCAAACACTAACGGGACTTCTTATGGCTTACTTTCTGCAGTGGCTCTCTTTTTACCACAGGATATATCCAGTTCATGACTGACTGCGCTAGGTTTGTAGTTGTGCCCGTACTCCTTTCATTTCTGGATGATGGATCAGTGCAGCATTAGTTGTTCAGATTTTCGTTTGTGCTGTAGCTCTGTTTTAAACATTTCCATTACTTCCTCCCTGGCCTGTCGGGTGTTTTTCTGCCCTCATGATGTTGTTTGATCACAAATGTTCACTAATAAAGTCTTGAGGACTTTGGAGAACATTCATATAGAAATGCAGGATGTTTTCATACCTGATAGTTTGGCAGACTCGGTTCAAATGGGGACCAAAGCTGCTGCATTTTGAGCCAGTGAGGTTCATTTTCACACTGCACTGTGTGAAACCAACTAAACCCTTTGAGCAACGTGTTCCCCCACTCGCCTGTGGCGGCACTGCACCAAGAAACACTGAAGGAAACAACATGAAAACCTCTGAAGAAGACACAAGTGCAACTTCCTTCTCCACGAAATACAAAACGAAAATGGAGTAGAGTCAGATTTTAGCGGCTGTGGGATTTCTTGTTTGTCTTTGTTAAAAGATTTCTCCCGCTAGTGCTAGTATCTCGTGTTTGTTTTGGCTGTGTTTACCCAGAATGCCCTGCGGCGTACTCCACTTCCTGCTTTTTGAGCGGTCTCCGGTTCGTTTGGCGTTTACGTTAAACAATCAAACCTCACGCCAGAATTCACTTCAACCGGACCCAGACCTCGGCTTTTAGGCGAACCAGAGCTCACGTCTTTGGTCCGCATCAGAACTCGATTGCAGACTTTCCAGGTAAAAGGACTGGAGTTCGATTAAAACGGGCTAAACAGAGCTGGTGTGAATGCACCCTCAGTTATACAAACCTGGGCTGATCTGAAGCGATTTGGTTGAACTGGATTTTGTTCAGGTGTGTCATTGTGAAATGGGCTGAATTTATTTTAACACACAGTTTTAGATGTTACCTTGTGTTTAGAAAATACAATAAAAGTCCCAATAAAATGCATCAAAATTAGTGGTTGTAATGTGACTAAAATGTGAAAGACTTTAGCTTTTAAGAGTATGAGTCTTTTTGCGAGGCTCTGTAATTGAATCATAAAGACTGTCATCTCACATAACCCCTGAACCTCTTTGCTTTGCTGTTAAGTGGTCAGAATTACCCCGGTGGTATAATTTACCCAGAACTAAAGCCAGAACACGTATCCCTCTCAGGGGTCATTACGCTGAGGTCTAAGGGTGGCAAAACACACATGTGCCCTCTCCCCTGCCGCCTCCTCCCTGCCCCCTGCCCTCTTTTTTTTTTTTTTTTTTTTTAAAGTTTTTTTCCCCCGC
>NW_015114247.1:277440-285176 GCF_001443285.1 Poecilia latipinna | reverse complement strand
AAAATAAATATTCCCCTCCCCCTGCCCCCTTCTCCTTTGCCCCTTCCTCCTTTTTTTTTTTTTTTTTTTTCAAAGTTTTCTGCGCTCGCTCACTCGAGCCGAGGGGCAGCGGCTGTCTCCCACCGTGCGATTCTATCTGTGAACGCTTCATTTAGACATGGTGGGCTTTGTCAGCCATTACAGCTCTTATTTTGTGTTAAACGAGCGGGTAATTAGGGGGGCCTGTAGTGCACCGGGCCCCTGCTGGGAGGGGTCAGCGGAGCGGCGGAAACAGTAGGCCGTCTCAGGGGTTTGACATACACGGGCGCTTTATGGCTCTCTGCTGTCAAAACACCGTGTTGTTTCTGGAAAATAAGGCCGACAATAACCCTCGATTTCAGGCGTGCGGTGTGTGCCGGTCTGGAAAGTAGAAGTCAAGGGACATTTTTGATCCTTTTATTGATGTTACTTTAACACTTTGCAGTTTTATTGACCCTTCATTAATAGCTCATCTGGTGGTGGGTGTCTTTCAGGAAGGACATTTTGTCCCTGTGTTTGATGAGCCTTATGGCTGCCATATGAGTCCAACCCCCCACCACCCGCCAGCTCCCCGCCCCGACGGATGTGATTTCCCTCCACCACCTCTCCCCCTCCCCATCTAATATCTGTGGAGGAATAAAGTGGGACCACCCGTGAACGAATGGTCCTCGTATCTCTGCGCAGTCGACTTAATTAATTGCGTGGTCAGAGTGATGAATATTAGCGAGGCTTTGTTTAAAGATCTGTGGTGTGAGGTTTACAGCGTGCATGTGTGTGTGTGTGTGTGTGTGTGGGTTTAGTAAGTGGTTAGTCAGGTCCCTCTGACCACTGCGCTATTAGCAGTAGGCTAACTTGGTTTCTGTGGCTTGCATTGTCCTTAATGGCTTGACAGCTCTTGGTTACCCTGTGGTTTGCCACTGCACCTAACAGCTCACCAAGTGTGTGGAGGCATGTGTGTGTGTGCGTGTGTGTGCGTGTGTGTGTGTTTCCTCCTTGTGCTCGCAGATATGATCTGCAAAAGTCTGCGTCGGATCTCCTGCGTTTCTACCCGTGCTGCATTTTTCGCAGGGAAAGCAAGAGAGTAGAGAGAGAGTGTGTGTGTGTGTGTGTGTGTGTGTGTGTGTGTGTGTGTGTGTGTGTGTGTGTGTGTGTTATGGGTGTCATTAGTCGAGTGCAGCCACAGTGCAGATTTGGAGCAGAGCTAATAGGCCTCATTAAATGTCATTTTGAGCTAATAGACAGGGAGTGGCTGTTTAAACCAATATGCTTTTATAGGTGGTTCTGTCTCCTTTCAGCTGCTCCTTATGGTGGCTGTGGCCAGCTGAGACAAACTTCCTGAGTGATTATAGCGGAGCTGCAATAACACAATAAACAAGGCTTTCTGTCCAAACCCACTGTTCTCATTAGAGTTAATTGATCGCAGGCGAACAGAGAAGGTGACAAAACCCCGCTGTGGCATCCATCACAGTCTGTCTCTTCTGGGGCTCGCGCCTCGTAAGCGGCCGCGAGTTTATGTTGTGCGTCAGCGCCGTTGGAGGTTCGTGGTCAGATCCATCTTTGCTGTTTTGGCACCTGGACAAGTCGAGACTTGGGGCTTCTGGGTTTGGGGATGGGAGCGAGGGGGCGGGTGTTTTGGTTCGGTTTTGGTCAGGGTGTTAACAAGTCTGGTGAGGAGGCCCTGGTTACTTAAAAGCCTGCAGACAATATTAGTGGTTCAGAAGACCTGTCTGCCAAGCCAGAAGCCCCTGTGATACACATCCACACACTCACAAAGCCACTGTACTTGTATGTGCATATGTTGTTTTTTTTAATGCCTTTAGCATTACAGCAGCTTCAGTTTTAGATGTAAAGTGTTGCAGAGCTGGAAGATTCAAACTAAAATATACCTACATGTGATTCAGTTAATCATATTGTTTAAAATACTTAAAGTCAAATGTAAAACCTGTGGGATGAGCTAACAAAAAGCATGTCTGTTTCAATATGCAGGGCTAAATGACTGCTGTTGACCTCCTGAATGTCAGACATAGTACTTTACCAAAGTTAAATCAGTAAAGTCAAGTTTATTCTGATTGCCCATTTCTGCAGTTCAAAGGTTTTACGGCGTACAAACATAATACAGTAAACAGCAATCGTCAAACAGGTTGATCAATGTTCAACTTACTGCTAACCAAAACAGACCGATTTAAAGGAACTCGGTGTTTCGGCATGTTTGCAGGTTTCTGGAAGTTTCTTCCAGATTTGTGGCGCATAGAAGCTGGATGCTGCTTCACACTTTTCACACTTTGTCATGTTACAACCATAAACTCGGATGTGTTTTAATTTGATTCACCAACAAACAGTCCTAACCTACCAAGGTAATGACATGACCGTGAACGAAAAACCTGGAATCACAAGTAGACAGACAGGTGGGGGAATTTACTCATTTTAGTTGACATCTCCCAACACACGACACTGTTACACTAGACTAGAATAGCCGCCTTCGGGTCCGATTTCAAAAGTCTTTTAGAATCTGTGGCAAGTCCTCATAATAGATGTTTTAACAAGCTATCCATCCAATCTGAAAGAGCTTGAGCTGTTTCAAAAAGTATCTGTTTTCCCCTCTCCTTCACTATTTTGTGCTGGTCAGTAACATAATAGTCTCAATACTTTGCCAGGCGCTGTGGACGCGATCAAAGGGAATACGAGCCAAGTTTTCACAGCATTCTGCCTTTAAATGTAGCTGCGGATGAAAGGCCTGAAAATGCGTGAACATAAATATTAAGAAGTGTTTTTTTTTCGATGATGTCGTAGGACGAATGCACTGTCCCACAGCGTGACATTCAAGCTGTTTTCTTTGTGGCGGATTTTAAAAGGGCGTAGTTAGACACTCGGTGACACTTGACAAATTGCTGCTGTTAATTGTTTATCTTACACAGCATGACTTTTAATCCTCGATTTTGGGAAACATAAAAGACAGCAATAACAGGTTGTACTTTCTACTACATTAAACCCAATATAAACCTCCTTTTTCACGTCCTTCTAGAGTTACACGAAATACGTTGGTAATAGTTTGGACTTCTCTTCTGAAAACTGTACTTTAGAGCTAAACCCGGGTGGAAATAGAAGCGAGGAAGCTGAATTTTTCACACTGAGCAGAAAAATCGACGTGCCTTTTCCATGGAGACGGGAAGAGCTCTTTAAGCAATTTATTTTTATTTAGTCAATCATACTAACGATTTATTTACCTACGCATTTTACATTTGACTTTCTTTTCAGTCTGAAAGTTGCAATTCATGTTCAAACCTGACGGTAAGTACCTTTACAGATGCTAATTGCAGACGAGGATCTTTAGATGTTATCAGTGGCTGGCTTTTATTTAAACAAATTAGACACAGGATTCAAGGCATGTTTAATCTCTAAGGTTGATGTTTTGAGCAACTTGTGGGGAAAAAAAAAAAAAAAAAAAAGCAGAACTTCTTGACTCAATCCAGGTAGGAGGATTGCAAAAGAATCACCTTCGTCTTGAGGCTTTTCGCAGTGGGAACCGGACGAATAAAACTCACCCAAACATCAGGAGGAAAAGAAATCAAAAAGCAGGATCGAGAAAGAAGGAGAGAAAAAGAGGAGGGTGAGGAGGGATGAGGAGGGCGATGAAACAAGAGCAAAAATACTCCAGGCTTTTCCCAAGGCAGCCAGTCACTTGAATGTCTTATGAAGTTCCTTGAAGAGGTGCCAAGACTCCTACAACACAGAATTATTCACAGAGAGGGCAAGACAAAGAGGAACACAGAGGAATAAAGAGACACAAAGTGAATCATAAAGAGATAATGACAAAAAGGACTATGTCTGGATCTGGTTTCTCTCTGAGCTGCACCAAAATAAAAACATCTCTCGGATTTGTTCTCCCCTGTTCTGAGTCAAAACACTTTAATGTGAGCAGAAAGGTGCAGAGGGAGCCTGTCTGGAAACCGCACACAGCCCAAACTGTCTGCCTTGCTCTTTAAACTTTGTACAGTATTGTACAAATGTGTATAAAGTGTGTTGAATAAATGTATGGCCTCTGGGAGTTGCTGCATGTGTGTGTGTGTGTGTGTGTGTGTGTGTGCGCCCTTCCCTCGCCTGGCTAGCTTCCTCCAGGCTGGAACGCACGGACCACACAGACGGCTGGCAGAGCTCCACGACAGCCTGGCTCCCTCTTTCTCTTTTTTTTTCCCTCTCCCACTTCTCTTTTTCGCTCGCTGCCTCGTCTTCCACACCTCCTTTCTCATCTCGCTTTTTGTTTTTTCACTCCTTCCTATTTTTCTCTCCTCACACACAAAAAAAATCTGTTTTCATTCTCCTCCCTCCGCCGTGTCTCCTCTCTTCCCGCCCTCCTCTCCTCCGGGCTTTTACACCAGACCCCCATGGCGGACAGGCACTTGGACCACACCGAATCACCCGTTCTGCCGCCGCCGCCGCCACGCTCTGCCAGTTTCGAATCGTCACCTGAAATAATTCATTGCTCCTGAGCGCCCCACAAAAATAACATGGCCACTGTGAGAGCGTTGAATAATAATAATAAAAAGAAATGCACTGAAATACAGGGCCGGTTTATTCATTCGTCAGATTTACTGTTTCGCCGTCACTGACTGGCTGATTCGATGGCGGCCCCGCGGGACGGGAAGGAGGGCCTGTGGACTCTGAAACAACCCCAATTGTCCAAACTCACCAAGCGACCATGAAGGCCTCAGCAGAGGGCATGATGGGACAATAAATTTACATTTTGTCTTTATTCTCAAACGTGTGACGAAAACGTGCGTTTCCGTCACACGTTTCTGAGCCGAGGCGATACGCAGAAGACCTTTCTGTTGATGTGTGTGTGCGCGTTTCTGGAATTCGCCTTTTCTAGGGACAAAAGAGATGTCAATGAGGAGGATTTGATTTTTGCAAAAAGGGATATTACCATAAATTTTCCCAATTTTCCCAATAACTTGACAGTATTTTGTTGGGAATCCTAAATCACCAAAAACATTTTGCTCTCACAAAGGGTTTTTTAAACATTTTTTTTTAGACGTTTCCGTGCGGTTTTAATAGAAGAATATTGCTTTGGATCAAAGAGGTTTTTGGTCCAACCAAAACTTTAACAATAAGCCCAAGCTCATTGCTAAAAACAACACCAGCAAATGATGTTCTTGGAACTTTTACTTCATGCTCTGGATGTGAATACCTGAAACCCCCAAAAGAAAAGATAAAGCAGTGTTTTTTGAGCAGCTGCAGACTCACTCATAGTAAAAGGGTTATGGCTAGTTGTTAATCAAAAGTACACAACATTTGCTTTGCAGTCTGTAGCGATGGTGCTTGTTCTCGTAGCAACATCGCATCACCACTTCATTCAGGCCCAACGTGCCGCGGTGCTGTTTCGAAGGAGGGAGGAGGAGTCTGGTGGTTGGAGCACAGAAGGTGAAATGGGTCCGACGTGGCGGCACCTTTCACCTTTCATCTCAACCACTTCCCTGCTGATCTTTCAGATTGCCTGGCTTGTTTGACACCTTGAAGCAAAGCCGACTCCGTGTGAGAGACAACCGGCGTCTTTTATCATCTTCTAGCAGTCTGTTAGCTCAGCAAATATCAAATAGACTTCAGCTAAAGAATTGCACTGATTGGGTAGAAGACGCTGGTGTCCACTCTCTTTTAAGATTTTTGCAGACTTTTTCAGGATTCAAAGTAGTAGCCATTTTTCAGCCAGCTGGCTGGGGGAGTGCAGCAACAGATTGCTGTATGATCCATACGTGAAAACTTCTGGTCGTAATTTTAATTATGGCTTCTCACTGAAGGGACTTCCTGACTGCAGGAAAAGTATGATGGAATATTACCGTCATGGTTATACTTAGGCTCAATTTAGTGGTTGATTCTCTGGTATAAATTATTGTCTGAATCATTAGCTGTGATGTAAACAGCCAAGCTCATTCATATCTGCCTTAAATATACTAGTATGTGCTACTCAAAGTGGAAATAATCTGTTTATACTGTAGCTATCACTATGTTTTAAACACATAGTAGTCAAAATTGACTAGTTGTTTACCTCAAAATATTCAAAAATACAACTTTGGGGCGACATGTAAGTGAATAAATCTGATTTTTTTTTCTTTTTGTGAGAAAACAAAAGAGGGAAAAAGTCTAACTGTTGTTTGGAAATGTCTTGACAAAATGATGGAATTTGGAAGATTATATTGGTTTTAAAAAAGCAACTTTTTAAAACTTTTACTTGAGGCTGACATTCAACCTCTGCTTGATTACTACTGAACAGCAAGCAAAGTTGTGATATTTTGCAAGAACTTAGTACTTAAGCAGAAACTTTTACTCAAGCCGTTTGAAGGATTTAATATTAATGAAAAATAATTCAATGAGCTTAAACAAGTTTACTTGAATTTGTGCCTTAAAGATAAAGACCCTTTACCGGATGATTTTGTCATTTTCTTCTGTTTTTGATGAGTTCATAAAGACACCAGCTGTAAAAAAGTGAATTTTTTTTTTTTTTACTTGTAGGCATGAAATGAATGCTTTGTTTGCTTAATTCAGACAGACTGACTCATTTCATATCACTTCCCTTTGCTAAGCTACGCTATCCCTGTATTGGCTAAAGCTGCGTGTTTTTTGTGAACGAAATTTAGCAGGAGGGACATAAATCTTCCTGTCTTATTCTTGGACGGCGACCAAATGGGCTTGTTTTACCAATTTACATCCAAGATTCATAACATTTTGAGCTGTGGAACGTTTGAAAAAGAAAAGCGGACACAGTAAATCCAGCACAATCAGCTAAGCTAGCTAGCTAAACGAGCCGCGCTGTATTTAAGCGAGATCCTGTGCTGGGGGCACATGAGAGACAAGTCATTTGTTCGAGATTTCTGTCCTCGGAATCAGATTCATTCTAATGCAGCCATTAATCATTGAGGACTTGTATTCTGTTGCCTGCTTGCTTTAAGTAACACTTATCAGATCAACAGCTGAGAGTTGAATCCAGATGGCTAAAATAATACTATTCTAGGATCAGAGTACAGTGGTTCAAGATATAATCTGAAGAAATGTTATTGATCCGTTATTATTTCTGGTTGTGTGTGTGTGTGTGTGTGTTTGCGTGTGCCTGAGCCAATGGTGCCAGTGTCAGTGTGCAATGATGCTCTTGTTCATGATCGCATGTCCAGACGTTTCCATACCCTCTCTCTCTCTCTCTCTCTCTCTCTTTTTTTTTTTTTTTTTGCTTCACAAGAGTGTGTTAAAGTTGCTCACATCTGGTCTGAATCTGTCCGTGTTTCCGGCCGCTGGCTGGGCAGGGAAGTGGCAGGCGCTATCGAAAATCTCCGCTGTTTTCACAGGGATGATGGGAATCTCAGGGACTTTCCCTAAGGCAGTGAAATCATCCGCTTTTCCCGCTCCTTTAAATACCCCCAGCTCATTCCTCCACCCAGCGAGGGTTCCGATAAAACAGCTGAGTTGTCTTGTGTTTGGCAACTGTTGTCCTCTAAAAGGTGTAATTAACTCATGAAAAACTGTATTTACCGTCAAGGCTTGCTAAGCTAATGGGCTTGAGGTCTGGCTGTTGGGAGTGTAGATTGGTCCCTAAATGTTATTGTTGACATCTTCCATTCCTGCAGTTTGTGAAAGAAGTGTTTTCGTTTTTTTTTTGTTTGTTTTTTTTTTGGGGGGGGGGGGGGGGGGGGTTTTTTGGGCCAAAAAAAAAACCTTCCAACCCTAAAAACCAG
>NW_015114247.1:256332-274350 GCF_001443285.1 Poecilia latipinna | reverse complement strand
TTTTTTTTTTTTTTTTTTTTTTTTTTTTTTTGGGGGGGGGGGGGCTGGTATTCTGTGTCCAAATATACAACCTTCAAACCTGATAGACCAGGAAGCAAATTAGCAAAACGAAAAGAAAAAAACTGAACACCTAGAAGAATTACTCTAGCCTGGATGTAATTAGGTTCCAATGTAGACTAATCTTTAGCATCATAGGTTCAGCGTCAACACTTTGCTAAAACATTTAATGAGGTTGTAGATCCATTCAATAACAGGCAATACCAGGACTTTGTATTGCCCTGGTATTGCCAGGACAATCCTCTCTGTCTGGTGACCATTACTGTTCTGACAGTAATGATCACCAGTGATGGCTACATCAAACTCGTGATGCTCTGGCAATGTATTCATTTTTGCTCAGACTGTACTATTCCCATCCAGAATGAACCAATAGTTTTTCAACTCCCTGAAGTTTTTGATAGTTCCTACAAAACCTAACTCAACCTACATATTAATATTTTACCAAGCAGTTAAAAAAAAAGCTCATATCTGGCAGTAACCAGACTAAGGGTACAGTACTTGCTGTATATTTTTATGTTAAATTCTTTATATTTGCAAAAGCAAAATTGATGTGCACTCCCTGATTATTGTGGTTACTGTAACTGGCTTGTTTCCTTTTTTTCAGAGTTTCGATGGTCAGCTCAGACCTTTACCATCACCTCATACCTACACATTGCCATTAAATCCTTTCCTTCTGCATTTAACAGTATCATCCCTGTGTACTTAAACCACAGCCAATCAGTTTATTGTTTAGGTATTAGACATAGAAATATGGATAGAAGTACTCATAAACTGCTTAAATCTCAAACAATTTTGTTTCCTAAAAATTAGTCTTGCCCCATATTTCCCTTTGTTTTGGTTCTGAATCATTTTTGGACCAAGTGACTTGTGAAATATTACAGATAAACACTTTAATAATATTTGTCGGCGCCATAAAACCACATTTCCTTACGATATTATGAGTAAAATATTAAAACTAACTTATTAACTAAATCATTAGCTATCTGTGGTGGGCACCAATTTACAATGCATCAAGTAAGTTCTTTTGTACCCAAACTACAACAGTTCACCCAGTCCACAACACATCGGTATTTACTCAAATCCATCCCCACCTCTGATTGTGAAAGGCTCTTCACTTTACCACAAGCCCAAATCATTATCAGCTCACCTCCTTGTTAAAAAAAAAACAACTGTTTTGTTTGACAAAAAAATGTCATGCTGCTTCCCACCAAATATAGCCGACCTCATTAGAACTCAATTTTAAAGTAAATTTATTTGAAACTTGTTTCCAGAAGGCATAAACTCTGTTTTTAAGTTCATTTTGTACCTTATGATTCATTGGATCCAATGGACCTTTTTTTTTTTTTTTTCTTCTTCTCTTATTTCTCATGAGTCATAAAAGTTGGTGTATATTTGTTCAGGTGTGGCTGTAGAGTAGAACAACTTACCATGACTGCTGAGTCTGGTAACATTTCCACATGGGACTTTTGGTGTCTAAAACTGTTTTAATGTGTTGCTTTATTTTGAGCATGTGAGCAGTTTCACATAGTTGTTTTCCAAAATCCATCTTGAAACACTTTTGTTTCTTTTTTTTTTTTTTTAGTTTTGCTTTTTGACTTTCTTGTTCTACTTTGAATTATTGAGTATTTTAATTTGGAGCAGGTCGAGTAGTTTTAGGATCCTGTGGCCTTTAATTTGGGGGTTTAGGGTTTAAGGAAGCAACCGAAGCAACCCGACCTTTTTCTCTATGAATGATTTACAGCCCGAGCCACCGAGCTGACTTCTCACTTAACTGTAAATATTTACAGTAACAGTAAATTTAACCTGTCCAAATACCACGTTTGTTTTTTCGGGATCCTCCTGCAAAGAGACGTTGTGATCCAAAACCCTCTCTTAACCGTTTCACCATTTGTTGCAGCCTAATGGGGCCTGTGTCGCCTGACTGGTTCAGAGCTCTTAATTTACTGGTCATTGGGGGTCTCTTCCTCACCCTGTCCTCCTCCTACTTGTGTCTGTCCCCCTCATCTCACTTGGAACTCCTTTAGCTATTTATTTCCATCACCCGGAGACAGGCCGAGCACAAAGCCTACACTGTGTCCCGGGGCTTTTTTAGGACAGAAACGCTGCCTGTTTTAAAATGGAAACGCTATGATTGACTGGGCACGGCTTACACAGAGGAACGAGGAATGCCTCGACATGAATAAATTACCCGCCGGAATGATGGAGACACACTATTAATGAAGTATGGAAGTGAATTACTGTCGACACCAGATATTTTGCTCTCTCTGCGTGCGACGTTAAATCAGACTCAGCCTTTCCCGTGGAGTCTGAAAAACACCACAACAACAGCTGAGGACATCGTGAAGATGGCAGACGAAGGCGGTAACAGAGGCCAGAGTCCGCTGAAAAGCAGCACGAAAAGCGTGGTTAGCTTGTTAAAGTGCTCAGAGACAAAGACCGTCATTTTTCAAGACTTATCTTGTTTCAGTAAAACAAACTGATGTATTTGGCCTTGTAAAGACTGTCTGTTCATCTGTCCATCCTCAAGAAGTTACAATATTAGTGAAAAGTTCACTTATTTCAGTAACTCACTTCACTAAGTGCAGCACATTATATAGATTGATCAGACACGCTGTTTCATTTATGCTAAGCTAATAAAACATGACATTAAAAGTTAAAATATGACATCAGACTAAGAAGAGAACATGTTTAATACAGAATCGTGAGCTTCTATGTTCAAGACTCTTATTTTCACATGATCTTGCAAACAATATAGCTTGTCTGCACCAAGGCAATCACAGAGATCACACTACAATTATACTGATATAATTACATCCTGTCTGACCAATCAATGACTCCTTTTTCCCCCCCTCCAGTCTGATTCATTGCAGCAAGATTTTTGGTGTTTTTGGTTCCAAGATGTTGTTCCACAGTGAAATAATTTGTTGTGAAGAGCAAGATGGTTTTTAATGGCATATCTGAGGTCGAAATAAAGCGGAGTTGCAGAGGTGGAAAGGTGCCAAGCTGTAATGGGTGACTCTGGAAGAATCCACTCTTGTCATTTTGCATTTATTTACCCATTAAAGGGTAAAAAGTCTTGCAGAAGCTTGGAAAGCTGAACACGTTACGCAGCAAAAGCTCCTCCAGCCAGGATGTCAGTGATGCATTTGATAAACCTTTCTTTTCTCTTTTTTTTCCCGTCTATGTGATGCTTTAGAAACACAAATGATGACTGTCTTTTTTTTTTTTTTTGTTTATCCTCATGTCTGCTCTCCTCAACACCCACCCTGAGTTGTAGGTGTAGTGCCAGGCCTTTGTTCCCAGCTCTGACTGCAGGCAGGTTGGGCAGGATTCTGAAGTAGCTCACTGTTTCTGCCCGAGCCAGCTGGAGCTCGGCCAAACACAGCAGGAGTTTCTGCTCTCCTCTGTTTGATATTTACTTTACCGCTTTTACAGGGGAACTAGTGCAAGACCAGACAGACATACTGACACAGTGCTGTGTCGGTGCTGAAAAGAACTATGTATGTGTGTGTGCGCAGGCCCCACCTTTACTGAACGGCAGTCCACACCTGGCCCATGGCCTGGGAAGGTTTTGATTGGGTTCCCACTGCAGGCTTGATAGGGATGGAAAAGGGTTGGGCTCAGAAGAAGAAAGTGTACTTGGTCTGGTATGTTGCGGCTTACTGCACATGGGTTATCTAAGTTCATGATTTTTTATTGTTTGCTAGTAGCTATAGTTGCATATCTAACAGTATTAGTGGGTGGACTGGCTGATGGGACGACCGGGGGCTTTCCCGGTGGGCTGATGGGTTAGTGGGTCGGTGGTTTAGGTCGTGGAGGAACTGTCACATTCGCCGCAGAGCCTCGTCGTTTTTGGTGCATCACGATGCCTCCAATTACGACATTTCAAATACCTTCTCTGCTCTCCTTCGCTACATTTGGGCAGATTTGCTGCATGTCCACAGGGTGGACCTGCAAACACCTGAATGAGCGCTACCAGGCTAACCTGGCCTACGAAAACAATTAGCCACTGTGGTCCTAATTATAAACTCAAAACAATCACAACGCAGAAAAGCTTGTTCTCCAGTAGCACTGCATAAATCAAATCTCCGCCTCTGGCTCTCGCATCCAGCCGAAGAGACAAAGTGAAGAACAGTAGAGCTGAATATCACTGGCATAGAAACGATCAGACGCGTCTGATTACTTGGCCTATATGAGAATAGAAAAGAAATTTAGTTTATTTCAAGCTTCTTCCTTAGGTTCAAACAAAACACATGCATCTTCAGAGATTCGGTATATTTCTCTCCAAGTTGTCATCCAAGGCAATGCTAGATATTAGCCTAGCCTTTTGTGGATTAGGTGCCATAAAGTAGCCTAAATCATCCCACTGACTTGGAAAAGCAAACTGAGAGTCATAGCACCAAAGATCTGACTTGTCATCTTGCAGAGGATATTTGTTGAAACTGAACGTTTTCATCATACACTTGATATACTTTGTAGTAACAAGTCACACGCAAAACACCAACGTGTGGCAGAAAACTGATACCGATTACCAACCATACCGACTATTCCCCTTTTCCTGTGGGGATTGTTTCTTCTCAGAAGGGACAGGAAAGCCGGTCAGAAAAAGACTTCCAAGCCCACATACTGGTTGCAACAACCTGTAACAGTAGTTGCCTCAAGTTGTCTTTGCCAAAATGATAAGTCCTGCCATTGTCACATGAACGTAACTGATGTAGCCCCTCCTTCTTCTTCTCCTCGCTTTCTTTCTTTTGTTTTGTTCAGGGCATCGTCAGAAACTTGAGGACCCGCCCAAAACCGGCCTGTTCTCAGACCGCCTTAGTGAGCTTGAGAGGATGAGGGTGAGGGTCACGGTTCCCACGCAAACGCCCCGGCCAGCTCTCAACACCGCAGCCAACACCTTCAACCCGCAGGGTCAGACACAGATAACAGGTGAGCTACTACGGTTAGCTTTTGTCACGGCGAGTAGTTCAAGTGTTAAACATCCACCTGGTGTTTAAAGGATGGCGATAACAAGGCGTTGAGTGTAAGCAGAGTTTGTGGAGCAACTAGTTACATTCACTCAATTACATTTACTTTTAGGAGTTTTTGTACTACTCTGTACTTTTTACTTTTACTTGAGTACTTTTATTATGAAGTATTACTGCTCTGACTTGAGTACAATTTCTGGATTCCCTACCCACTGATTTGAAAACATTACTTTTTGTTACTTATGTGAATCATTGTCATTTTGATCCTTAAAATACCAAAATTTCCACTTAATTTCATATTTTGGCCTGTGTGATGATGCCATTTTTGAATATTAAATGAAGTTTTTTCTCTTGGACGTTTCCATTTTTTTTACTTTCACTTGAGTAAAAATATGGTGAAGTAGTGCTACTCTTACTTGAGTACATTTGCTGGGTCTGAGTGTAATCCCAAAAAAAATGAAAGCATCTCCAGCTTTTTTTTACGACATAAACTTCAGCATGGCCTAAAGCTGCAGAAAGACTTATGACTGCACACATGACACACATACCCGCCTTACAATTCATGTTTTATGTCAAGACAAGGCATTTGAAACATTTTGTCCTTTTTAACAATGCGTTGGAAATGCGACACCGAAGATGCGCGAGCCTAATCTCCGACTCGCACCACAAGCTTTATGACCGCTGAGCGTTTGCCAAGCATTGTCCGGCCGAACCACTTACAGACTCGCTGTGAAACATCAAACCCCAACTGGAGCCGCGGCCTGACGGCACGAGAGTCTGCGGAGCGTGTTATGTTGCGTCTGAGATTGTCTGTCCCCCTCTCTGCCCCGTCGCTCAATCAATCTCCAGCTTAGCCGGTAACACCATCTCTCACGGCTGGGCACGGCCGCCACCCGATCGCTCCCAAATCGGGAAACCTGTCGCACGTGGTTATTTAAAGTCTCAGTTATTTTTGGAGCCGGGCATTGTAGTGCTTCTAAGGGGATCGTTAGAGGCTTGGTTAAACAGCGCCTGTTACACACTCTGGCTTAAAACGCGGACTCGTTTTACCGAATGATATTCAGATCTTTTTAGTTTGTGAAATCGTAAAGTAAGAATAAAATTCCCATTTCGACTCAACCTCTTGCGCTTTTTTCCCACTTAACTTTTCTAGCTGTACATTTTCATCTGCTTGCACTTTTTGTCCTTTGTTTTTAATACAAAGCAGCGCTATGGCTAAAGTGTTTACTTTTCTTTTTTTTTTCACATAGCAACTGCTAAACCTCAATGCATTTCATCGGGAGATGAACACAGAGTTGTGCTTAACTGTGGAAGGATTTAAAAAAAAAATAGCATAAAAATAACATTCAGTCCCTGTTGTGTAACATAGTGGTGGCAGGGTGGTGCTGTGGGGCACATTGTGTTTAACAAGGTGGAGAAGGTTTAGACCGAAATCCAACTGAGAATCTGTTTTCTTATTTTTTTTGTAGCTAAATATTCCAAAAGCATCTTCCTCCTTCCACATTGTAACAACGCACCGCTTTGTTTCACGTAAAATCCCTATAAACTACATTGAAGTTTAACACCGTGATGTAGAAAAAAGTGGAAAAGTTTCTCTTGGCACTGCATATCAACTTTCGGCCTGCTTGCTGATGTGTTTTTCTTTCACCCTCCTTCTCAAGCCCAACTTCAGCATCATTTATTCAACTAAATACAAAGTCTATTCTTCCAGTAGCCTTAAGAACAACAACCTACAGCTTACAGTGTTTCTAAAGGAAAAAAAAAAAAAGAAAGAGCCTTCACGGTCTGTTGTGTCGTTGCACAGACACAATAACAGAGTCTATCACGCTGTGGTATTTAGCGTGGCGTGTTTACATCCTGGACCAGGGCCAGCGAGGCTTTTCTGTTTCTCAGCTGCCAAGCACAAAGTTTTATAAGGCAAACAGGAAGATCTTCTCTTCAGAGGTAAACATTGGTTGTGTCACTGGGGAGACCTTTTCCAGAATACACACAAGTGATATCTGTAATCCTAAATAAAACTACAGATGAAAAGAGACACGGAGTGGGGGAGGGTGGAAGAAGCTGCTGTAAATGTCTGACTTTAGCGAAACTGATTGGAGTGTTTGAATGTGCATGTTGGGGCACTTGTAATTATTCTCCCTTTTTTTTTCTCGCTTCCTTTTTTCCCTTCCTTTCCTTGCTTCTTTTCTTCCCATCAGACCCTCGTCAGTCCCAGTCCTCTCCTCCGTGGTCGTACGAACAGCCGTACCCGTCCTACCTGAGTCCCATGGCGTCCCCCTCTGTCCACTCCACCACTCCCCTCTCCTCCAGCCGAGGCACGGGCCTGCCTGCCATCAGTGACGTGCCTAGACGATTGCCAGGTAGAGCCATTACTCTCTAGGGAAAGATAAACGTCTAATATCTTAATGCATCACGCATAAACGCAGGTCCTTTCACTGCGGAGCATTAAATCAGACAGAAGGTTTTCCTGTTACGGATCAGTTTGCTTTAGTACCAAAAGCCAAACTAACGAGAGAGAGAAAATTCACATGAACTCGAAAAACTTTGAAGAATCTCAGACAGCTAAGAGGTTCATGTCCTGGCTTTGTAAGCTTCTGATTGGCTGACTAACAGCACTTGAGTGAGTCAGATGAATTGAAATAACTACAGACAACTCTAAACAGCGTTTTAATGTTTAGGCCGTTCATGAAGGGGTTCTGTGCAGAGGTTGCTCTAGACTCTTTCGTTTCCGGTCATTTTGACTGACGAGGTCAAACAAAGAAAAACAAATCCTGTCATAATCTGCTTATAAAATGATAACAATGACTTATTCATTTGCGGTTTATTTTTCTCTAACAAGCTGAACAGAGACCTGCATCGCAACATCGCCCAGAAATTAGATGAACACATGCAACTTTTTCATCCACTTGTGAGTGACCAAATGTCTCTAGTCCAGTTGCGGAGGCTATTGTGAGGGTTTGGATTTTTGCCTCAGACAAAAATGTCTTTTCATGGCTGTTTTAATGTTGATCTGAACGGTGAATATACGCTCTGATGCAGCAATGGAGTTGTGTATTACACGCAAAACTTCAGCCAAAGTTTTGAAATCGGGGAACATTTCTCAGACTGAAATGATTGAGGGGTTTCTCCTGATCCCGCAAGGCTTTGCTTCAGTGGAAGGAAATTCTGCCGCATTAGCTCCTTCTGCACCAGCGGTTCAGCTGCACTGGTCTGTGACCCATAAGTCAACTGTCCTTAATTTTTTAGTTTTTATCTCCCAGATAGCGAGATGCATTGAGTTCAGTATCCAAGTCAGTGGTAATGGTCTAATACATTTCTGATAGATTTCCTTCAGATTTTGCCATCAGCATTAAAAAAAAAAAACTGGTCAAAGATGTAAAATATTTGGTCAGAGCGACCCTTTGTCCTGTCCCAAAGATGATTGTGAAATGTGAGAATTATCTCCAGAACAAAGGCAGCTGCAGATAATGGAGAGTTATTATCCATAGTGAAAAAATGATTTACCAACATTAACTGAAAAGACACTCAGTAAGGAAGGAGCCAGTACTCCAAGACAAACATAAAAAAGCAGTTTACAGTTTACAAATGAACTCTGGAATAAGGACGTACATTTTCAGAGACTTGTGTTTGATTTGATGAAAAGGTTTGACTACAGGGCTTAGTGCTACTTTTGGAGGTAAAAATGGGATACAAACAAGCCTACTGTGAAGAACCGTAGTGACAGAATCATGTTGTTTGGGTGTTTTGCTGTGCGCCTTTAAAAAAAATGGTGACATTTTGAGGAAAGAACATTTTGAGGAAATATTGTCATCATTTTCAAACTTCAGCCAGGAAGTTCACGTCTTCCAAATGGACAACAAGCCTAATCAAAGAGCCAAGCTGGCTACAAAGTGCCTTAACAACAACACAGTCAGTGTTTCAGAATGATCTCAGTCCTTCAGAAGATTTTTTGGTCAGAACTAAAAAGGTGTTCATCAGAAAGATGAATTAAACACCTGACACACTCATGTAGCTATATGTCTGCAGGAATGAGCCAATATTCCAGTAACCTAGTGTTGGAAGAGTATCCATTATATTTCATCTACGTCAGAGGTGTCAAACCCGAGGCCCAGGGGCCAAATCTGGCTCGCTGTAGCTTTTCAAGTGGCCCTCTAGACTTCAAATTACATCAGTAAGTCCCTCCAGTTTTTCACAGATCTGCAAAATTCACACAAAATCAACAAATCTCCACATTTTTTCTGATTTTACTGCAAATTTTCTCAAAATTGATCAGAAACACAGAACTTAAGTCTCTGCCGCCTCAGCCGTTCTTTATGTGAAGTTACAGTCTGTAATTCATACGGCGAGTAATAAAAAGTCACATTTAGAGTCATGCATTAGCACAAATATCGTAAAAATTCCTTGCAAATATTTCCAATCACCACAAAATCTACATTTTTGACAGCAACAAAACACTAAAACAATCGCAAAATCCTGGAGAAGCAGTTATTTATTGATATTTTAAAAGTTTAAGAACATTCAGATTTTTGATGTGACCCAAAATGAAAATGAGTTTGACACCCCTGATCTACGTCATCCGAACTAAAAGGCAATACTACCAAACACTAGGCAAATGAACTGCATGTAAATTTCTGCATTAGAAAAAAAGCTAAAAAAAATAAAATAAAATAAAAAGTTCCCTGATGTCAAACTGAAAAAAATCTGATAATCCTAACCGGCCTGAAAAAGGAAAAACAATTATATACATTAATACATGTAAAAATGTGATTTCAGATGGGCATTCACACTTTTACACACTGGTGCTAATAAAAAGGTCCTCCCCACCCAAGCTCCCCCGCCCCCCCCAAAAAAACCCAGCATTTATCAGCAAGTTGCTGTTAGCATGAGTCTGATCGCCTCGCTAACAGAGGACAGAAAAAGAGCTTGTTTCCTTTTTCGCTCTGCGCCTTTGATCCCAGAGGAGCATGGGTAATAACAGGCCTCGGGATAATAACAGGGTCGTGGCTGACAAATAAAGTGTCTTTACAGCGATACGCCGCTCTCTCAAAGCATTCTGGGTAATAGCATTAGCCGCTTTCTTCGCGCCGACGGCGGCGTCTGCGTCCCGATTTGTCTCCGACGTGAAAAAAACTCCTTGAAAACTCTCACATGCCGCCAAACTAGTTTCTCCCCCCGTACACCTGTTTGACTTGCTGCCATGTGTAGGTTTCTTTCTTTTTCTCTCTCTCTCTCTCTCTCTAACTTTCTTTTTCTCTGTTTCCTTGTTCACCCTCCTCTCCGTGGATATGTGTGGGTGTATGTTAGTATGTTTATGTGCCCCGAGCGAGGGCGAGTGATTAAGCGCTGCAGCCGTGTGACTCTGCATCAGAAAGGTTTAAAACCCAGCCAGCTGCCCTGTCAGCTCTGATTAGCTCGGTCTTTCCCCCCTCGGCCTTTCATCTCGCGAGCGCCGGGGCTTTTGTTCTCCGAGTGACAGATGTGCACGAGAGAGCATGCGCACACGTTCCAAAGCCCAGCCTCTTCCCCTCCCTCCCCTGCCAACCCCAACGCCCCGCTCGCACACCTGCGCGAGGTGATGCGCCTCAGGCTCGCTGATTTCCAGAGATCATGTTGACACCTTGTCAGGAGGCTCCGTAACATTATCTGTACCACCGATCATGCGAACAGAAACTGATATGCCCCTTTGAGTTTTTCACAATTTGTCACTTTTCAATCACTAACTATTTCAGTTGTGCGTAATACGATTGACAAGCGAGCTGCAGTGCATAATTGGATTGTAGAAGGAAAATGAAATGTCAATACTTTATAGAGCCACTCTTCTACTAGTCTCTTGGGAAATGTTTGTTTTTTCAATTCTTCTTTGTAGTTTGCAGTAGACTATCTGTAAACTTAGATTTATAAGACTTTACACAGATTTTTAGCTGGATTTAGTTTTGGCCTTTGACTAGGCCATTCTAAGCAGAGAGATGAATCGATTAGTAAAATAATCGTCAACTAATTTAGTCGTCAATTAATCATTAACTGGAGTATACAGGCTCAAATTTGCTAAAAGAAAAACACTCTGAGCAGTAATTAAGAAAGAACTGTATAAAAAATATCTACATTTTGCATATAAGATTAAAAAGTATATATTTTAACCCAAAGTATGAAGTGGCTGTTTAGCTTCACCTGGTTCAGATCCAGTGAAATAAAACAAAATCTCTTATTAAGCACCGTTTGCTGTCCAGACTGGCGACCTGTCCAGGGTGACCCCGCCTCTTGCCCGGAACGGTAGCTGGAGATAGGCACCAGCACCCGTCCCGACCCCACTAAGGGACAAGGGTGTAAAGAAAATGGATGGATGGATGCTGTCCAGTCTGTCCAGTTATTAATCAAAATATAATTATTATTATGTAGTTATTTAATACAAACAATAATCAACAGATCAGCACTGTGTTGATGTAAGTCAGGGACTGAGCTTTTCACATGTTGACAACAGAAGTGTTTTTTTCAGCTGCAGGTGCATCCGTTGCTACAAAGGATCAAATGTACACTAAATGAATGCCGTGTTATGCAATTTTAGGCAAAACAATGTTTGTTTGTTTCAAAAAGGAGTTGAATTATTTGTTATTGTTTATGTATTTCTAATATGATATAAAACAAGCTAAGGTGGTTAAATGAAAAGTCTTCAGAATGTGTCTTTCTTTTTTTAAAATCATGTTAATCAATTATCCGCCACTTCACCAATGTCCCTATGTCTGATTTAAAATAAAATGTAATCTCCGTAGCCTGAGTTTCCAACCACCATGTTTCACCTTGGGGAAGGTGTGCTCCGACATATTTAGCATTTTGCATTTGGGTCAATAAAAAAGAAAAGTTCAGTTTGGGTCACTTGTTGGGTCTCCTCCTATGTGACCTTTGAGATCATCTTTACAAGGACCTTTCTGAAGCTCTCGTCCAACAAGTCTTCTTGCCACTCGTCCATACGGATCTGATTTGCAGAGTGCACCACTTGTAGTTGCCGTGGTAACGGGCTCTTTCAGATTAGCTCTGGATCTCTGCAGCTCCTCCAGAGTTACCAGAGGCCTCTGTCTGCCTCTGTAAAATGGAAATGACGGGAAGGTGTAATATCACACCTAAACATCATAAGGTGTGATATTATGATGTTTGTCCACGATCCTTCCACATAATAATTAAAGGGGCAGGGTTATGTACTTTCTAGGGACACAGTGCCATCTAATGGCACAATCAAGTAACTGTGTTACCTTCAGTTGTATATATCAAACATGACTAAAAAGAATGCTTTGAAGTTGGTCGTCTGTCTCTTTAAGAAGCTCCTACTCTTTCTGACACTGCGCCTTAAGAGAACAATGCAGAATCAAGCCGAGCTTCTGCTCCTCTCAGCTCCTCCAGACTAGCGGCAGCAGCAGTTAGCAAACATCTGGTGGAACTGCAAGTCCGCTAAGCTCATCATGCAAACTACTTCTCAGTCCAACGCTGCTAAGAACGGTTGTAAATATAATGATGAAGCATAATGAGAAGCATTGTTCCCTTAAGAGCAGGAGCTTCTTAAAGAGACAGAGGCCCAATTTCAAGGCGTCAAATTACAAAGTCAAAGTTATGCTTAGCATATATTTTATAACAACTGAAGGTGACATAGTTGCTCGATGGTGCTGTAAAATGGCACCAAGCTCCTGGAAAATATTTAACATCATCCCTTTTAGCAACCCAGCCCATGTGCTGAGCAGTGGTCGCAAAAGTTCATCAAACCGAGTCATAACACCTAATTCGGAAATGACGCCTCGCTGTTTGAAAAGCCCCTCCAAACATTTAGACACTGTTACACTCTAGTTTCCTCTCAGCTAATAAAGTTTGATCTGGCTCATCATCACAGGGCCCCTCTGAGCATCGGGGTAGGCCAGAAAAAAAAAGAAGAGAAAAAACAGTTAAAAACAAGAGTCGGTATTTTATTGAACAGCACTGAGATCACACTTCTGCCCCACAACAGAGACAGTCGCCCACTATTGCTATTTGAATCAAACAAATCTGGTGGAAAGAGGAAGTTTAAGAGCCCTAATTGGCAGCATATGCTATCTGACGCTAGCGACAAACCCCGGCTTCGCAATCCCTCCCTGCACATAAACACCGCAGCCCTCCTCTCCACCTCTCCACCAACCCAGCCCCCCTGTCCTCTCGGAGCAGACATGGTGACACGGAAGACGCCTTGTGATTTATGATAAGAGCGCCATGGCTGGACTAAACCACCGAGAGGAGACGGATGGAGGGGAGAGAGAAGGAGGAGGAGGAGGAGGACCTCCTATTCTCCTTCAACTCTTTGCCCAGCGCGAAGCTCGCCGCAGCCAGTTAGTGGTTTTTGGGTATTTTTTAAGGGATGAAGCAAAAAGAGGAACGAAGGGTGAGATGGAGCAGCTCCCGCTCGGCTCTCTCCGTCGCACACAAACACACCCGTGCGTGCCCGTATACACACACACACACACACGCATACACGCGCACGCAGTGGAGCCGATGGGAGGCGAGGAGAGGAGCCACATCAGAGCTCAGCCCTGCCTCATTATGGATCTCATGGAAACTGTTTCTGCACAAAGTGTTTCCACATGTGCAGCTCCTGATTCATCCCAACTTGCCTCTTTTTTTTTTTTTTTATGTGCATACAGTATTCACACACATCCACTCTCAGCACACGCACACACAAACCAACACCACACACATATAAACAATAATTTAGACACACGTAAACATGCGCCAACACACACACACACACACACACACACAGAGGAGCGCGGATGTCTAAATACATTAAGGCATGTGTGGCTCAGCGGAGGTTATCAAAACTCAGGAACGGTGATTCAGATAGTATTTATAGATAAGTGCTAGTCCGTAAACCGCAACGTTAATTTTGCCAATTGGTGAATACACATATTGGGCTCGAAATGACTGTAAATTTACAGCAGGGTTTTTGTTGGGGTTTGTTTTTTTAGAATTTCTCAAGAGACAAATTTATTAAATTCAATTATTCTACAAGAGGTTTTAAAACTGATACACAAAAAAAAAAAAAAAAAAAGATGTGTAATTACAGTGCCGTGCAATGAACTGCTGGGCCTTTTTCACATTTCGCCACATGATAACCGCAAACTATTTTATTAGGATTTTATGTGAGAGAGCGGCACAAAGTAATTCAAAATTTAATAACGTTTTTCTTCTTCTTCTTAAAAAGTGGTTTTCAAGCTTGGTTTTATTTTCCAAAAAAACAAAAAAATAGAAAGTGTGCCAAACTTTACTTTTTCATTAAGGAGAGGCAAAGGCAATGAGAACATGGATGAGCTACGTGTTCGCTCATTGTGTCAGAAAACCTGTTAGACTCTTATAAATTATTTAAAATTTACTTTTTCTGTAGCTTTATGTCATTTTGTTCCCTCATGAAAAACGTACCTGAAGCATTGATTTGATTCTGTCATGCATCTTTGAGGGATCCTTGAATCTCCCGTGGCAACCATTTGGCAGCGTCTGAATGCTTCCTCCCACTCGGCTCCTCCAGACTAGCGGCAGCAGCTGTTGTCTGCTGAGCTCATCATACCAACTGTTTCTCAGCCCAACTCTCCTAAAACCGGTTGTAAACAAGAAACGTTGTTGCGATGACGTGCCAAAGGCAGAGTGTCGGGAAGAGCTTTAGCTTCTTAAAGAGACGGGCGCCAATTTCAGGGCGTCAAATTTCTTTTGAGCCTTTTTGTCAAAACTGGAAACAACGTGCCTGGAAAATACGAAGCGCTGCCTCTTTTATATCCACCCTGGTTAAGTGTCAGCTAGCTTCGAGGGTAGACGGAAAAACTTGTGTGCAAAGCTAACGGAGACCTACCGCAAAAGACTTGCAGCTGTAATATGCAGGGAAAGCTGCTTGTGCAAATAATTCCCAGGACACCACAGTTGTTAGTTTATTTTCTAAAGCCATGTGTAGTTTCCTTTCACTTCACAGTTTCACTTCTACTTTGTGTTGATCTATCAACAAAAAAAAATCCCAATGAAACTTATTTTGTTTGGTTGTAGAAGAAGAAATCGCAAAAACAAACAAACCCAAACATGTTCAATAGAACTTATATTTTGCAAAAAAAAACAAAATCTACCAATGGAACCACTATTACCAGATTATTTCACTTATAACATGAGAAAAATGTCATAAGTGAAATAATCTGCCAATGCAACTACTACTTTTTATCTGTATTAAGGAATTATTTACTTAAAATAAGCCCTTATATCTTGCAGAAATGTTACTTATGAGTTAGTTTTGTTTATTTCCAGTATACTAAGACGTTTGCACTAGAAGCTGAACCAAAAATACTTTGTAAGACTTTGTGTTGCTAGAGCGACTAGCTCATTATTCTGTGGGGGGGAATTCTCGAAAGGCTATCCTACTTCCTGATTATCTACTACCTTCCCTTTGTTGGCTTATCACATGCCACTTCAATTAAATACACTGACCGATTGCCGTAATGTTCCAAGAACCTCCTAAAGTTGACCGTGTGCATGAGATCTCCACGTCGATAACGATGTTTTTCCTTCCTCCGTGTTTTTTCAGGGTCTTCCGACCTGAGTCCGTTCCCCGGCCAGTTCGAGCGCCAGTTCCCGAGCCTCTCCTCCATCACGGACAGCCGCTTCTCCAGCCCGCGCATGCACTACCCGGCCACCTTCACCTACACCCCGCCCGTCACCTCGGCCATGACGCTCGGCAGCGCCCACTACCACACCTACCTCCCCCCGCCGTACCCGGGCTCCACCCAGAGCCAGAGCGGACCCTTCCAGACCAGCAGCACGCCGTACCTGTACTATGGCGCCTCCTCCAACTCGTACCAGTTCTCCATGGTGCCCGGCGGCGACCGCTCGCCGTCTCGGATGGTGCCGCCTTGCACTAGCGCCTCCACGGGCACCTCGCTGGTGAACCCCAACCTGCCCAGCCAGACGGAGGGTGGGGTGGACGGCGACGGGAGCCACAGCAACTCGCCGACCGTGCTGAACCCCGGCGGCCGCATGGACGAAGCGGTCTGGAGGCCGTACTGAGGAAAGACCAGGGGGACGCGCGGATGGCAAGTCAAGTGATGTCGCGGTTTACAAGCACAAAACCCCCTTTTGTTTTTTCATGTCATGAAAAGGGGAATTTCTTTCTCTCTTTTTTTTTTCCTTTTTTTTTTTGTTTTTGGGTCCTCTCCTCGGCTATCTCCACCTTCTGCTTGGAAATTAAAGCAGAGATGATGATGATGGTGGGGGTAGGGGAGGGGTGGGAGTTGGAAAAATAAAATAAAAGAACAGACTTGCACCGACTTGTCTTCCTGGAATGTGTTTGGACCGAGGCACTACAAAGGGAGCCATTCTCACAGCAATAATGAGAAGAAAAGACACAAAAAAACTATTTTTGATTCACCAAGCCCAGGCAGACGGGACGTTGTTTCAGTTTTTAGGGCAGCCCCACCAGCTAAGGGATGCTGCGTCGACATTTGTAAAAGACTGCCCCTCTGTTTTTTTGTAACGTGTTTGTACTTTATTAAAGCTTTTTTTTTTTTTTTTTTTTTTTGCAGAGCATGTTTTTGTACAATATCAAGATGCAACCTAAGCACTGAGTAGCAGATGAGAAGCGTGTGTTACCCAAAAGCGGCGTGGACATTCATTTTGCTCTAAACCAATTAATTTAACTTGTACATTGTGGGTTTATGATGTTGATGTAGATTGAAGCGTTTTTTTTTTTCTTCTTTTGTTTGTTTGTTTTTTTTCTTTAGTTTTAACTTATAAAAGCCATAAATTATGTATTGTATTTGAAACTTGAGTCGAAGAAGTGTAATCTGAATATTTTTGATGCATCTATATGACTAAGTTAATTTTATCTTTGATAGGTAATTTAAGAGTTGTTGTTTTTTTTCTTTGTTGTTGTTGTTGCTGTAGTTGCCCCACCCCCCCAGAAAAAAAAAAAAGATTTAATAATGATAATGATCCCTTGGAATCCAAAATCTAATTTCCGGAGAGTATTGCAACACTTTTTCTTCTGGTGTGTTAAAAAAAAAAAGATTCAGTGTAACTGCTCGACACATTAGGAGGCCAACATCTTCGGTAGGCGTCGACACACATTTGGCTCGGAATTAAACCTTTGGTATTTATTGAGCAATAACTCGCATCGTGCCTCTCGGCAACGCAGCATTAAAGCCAGATTCAGTGGGGAAGAAAATAATTATCCGTTTATGGAAATTTTCTTTTTTTATTTTGTCTCATCTTGCGTGCACTTACAAACTGCTTTTCCTGACAATATGAGAACAATCGAAGCAAGTCCAAAGATGGATGTACCTGGTTGTACAAGTTACAGCGTCAGGTCAGACCTTTTCTTTTTTTTTTTTTTTTTTTAAGGCTCAGTTGTTTTTTGTGATACATAAACTCCTCAGGACTGGAATAATCCCCCGAATGAAATTATCTATATCTGCTTCTCTTTCTCCCTTTCTCTCTCTCTGTTTTTTCTTTTTTTTTTTTTTTTGTTTTGTTTTTCATATCCAGCCTGGCCGAAAGCTCAGTCGAGATTATAGCTTACACACGCCAACTTTATTATAGCTTTCATATCATGTGCAGAAGATGACTTTGAAAGAGTTTGGGTTAGTGCGTGACACACACGCAGAGAGAGAGAGAGAGAGAAAGAGAAAGAAAACAAGGAAAGTGAAAAAATAAAAAAGCACGACATTCCTTCAGACGTTTATTTATCTACAGTTTTTTAGATTTAATATCTAACGTCCCAGCCTAAAACAACATTCTCTTGCAGCACTATAAGAAGCACGTCTGCATCGAACCCAAAGAAGTGCTGGGGTTCAGGGAAAAAGTGCAAAAAAGAAAAAAAAAACGAAAGAAAATATGGGAGACTTGTATGTTTCTTTGATAAAAGCACTTATTTCTTGTTTTATTTCTAGCAGCACTCACGGCTGGCTGCCAGCAGAGCTCGTGGTTTTGGGTCCTGAACGCAGCCATCTCG
>NW_015114247.1:246901-253057 GCF_001443285.1 Poecilia latipinna | reverse complement strand
TGCACAACGGATAACACTTAAAAAAAATTCATCTGATCCCACCAGACACTTGGTGTTTATTTGAAGCAAAAAAAATACAAAAATTGAGACTATTTTTATTATTCCGTGCCTTTTTGTTATTTAATGTTTGCAGGTAATGTAGCCCCTGCGTGTGTGTAAAAAAAAAAAAAAAAAAAATAGTAGAGAGAAACACGGGGTCAGTGGGTTCAAGCTTTTCACTGAAGGTTTGCACGCGACCTCAGCCGAGGATGTTTCCAAACTCGCTTCGTGATATTGGAAAATGTCACGTCGCGTTTACCCCCGCCCCCGACTGCCTCAGCTCAAACGGCCGATAAAATATCTGAAAGAAAAAACAAACGAAAGAGAAATATTTCCAACTGATTTTAAAACACGGCCTTGTTAACATTTGCTACCCCATGTCTTGTAGTCTTTTTTTTTTTTTTTTTTTCTTTTGAAAACCTAACAGGAAATGAACGCAGCACTGACATCCCATACTGTCTTCATCCGCTTTGACTTTTTTTCTTTTTCTTCTCTCACCTCACAAAAAATTTTATTCTTTTTTTTTTTTTTTTTTTTTTTTTTTTTGGGCAATAAACTGTCACGGAGAGAAAAAAGCCTGTATTATTTAACAATCAGTGTGTATACTTGTACTTTGTGTTGCTCCTATGTAAAGTTTACGTGTTATTTTCCATTGTTACGCTCCTTCTCATGAACACTTGTCAGGAACTGAAATCTAAAGCGACGCGGTTAGATTCTGCTGGTACGTTTCATAAAGGGGATTTTTTTTTTCTTTTTATAAGAAGGGACAAACAGATCTGACAACAGTGAGTGAAATTGGCATTGTGATTGTACATGTTTGTTTATTTTTAAAAAATAAATAAAGCCGGTATTTTGTAACTTAACTCTTCCCTTTCTCAATGTCAGATTTTTACCTCATCCAACACATCAGATATTATTTTCTTTTTTCTCAGTTAGTAGAATTTTCTGCATGTTTATTTGCTTTTTTAATTTTTTAAAATGTATGTTTTCTTGGTATATATTTACTTTGTTGTGTAAATCTTATTTATTTAATCATTTATCTAGTTATAAATGTTTATTTTATTATAATTATCCAATTTTATTTTATTTATACTTTAGTTGTTTATGTTTACCAGAATTTCATAGATTTTTTTTTTGTTTATTTAAAAAAATAAATCAAATAACATTTAATTTATGTTTTCTTAAATGTAATTTTAACTGATTTTCTCCTTGTTCTTAGAATTCATTTGGGTATTCCATCTATTAGTTTATTTATTTTTTCTTTGGTTTATGTTTATCTAAATGGTCACCAAAATTGATTCATTTACTTAATGTTTTCCAACTCAAACGTGTGAAACATGGAGAAACTTTTAAAAAGTAACCTTAAATGTTAAAACAGGAGCAAAATCAGTTACGTAAAGCTAAAATAAACACCTGAAAGGACCACGTCCCAACCAATTAGGCGTCATGGCAGCGGTCCAGTATCACGATTTTTTTTTTAAATCGTATATTAAAAATCGTACATTTAAAAAAAAAAAAAAAGTAAGGGTTTTTTGGAAAGGAACCCCTCTGTGTACACAACACGTTCAGTGGAGTTACCTCTCCTCCAACCTTCTGTCTGCACCAACGTTGTTTTTGGGTGTTGGGGATCCAGCAGCCCGGGGATTGTGGGGGGACGGGGGGATGTTTGGGGTGTAGGGGCCACACTGCTGCTGCTGCCACAACCGCTGCCATGGCTGCGTGTCAGCGGCGCACTGTGAAACCAAAGAGATGGAGACAGGAGCAGAAAGCAGGGCGAAACCAGGCAAAGCTGTTTTACATTATTCCAAGACATAATAGAGCCAATCTAAGTGTGTGTGTGCGTGTATGTGTGTACACATGCTGAAAAGCGAGATCTACACCATCTCCATATGTTTTGCTAAGGCCGCGGGGATTGGGAACATTCTCTGGATTTTCCTGAATATGGATTGCGTGGAAAAGAGGCTCGGCGCTCGGTTTCAGGTTCGCATTCTCCGCGTTCTCAGCCATGTCTAGCAATTACAAATAATGAACTCTGGGAGCGGAGGAACCCAGACACCCGGGGAAATTAGCATAATGTCCTCCACGCACGGGAGAGAGGGGCATCAGCACGCGGGCCGTGACTCATTTGGAGGACGGATGTGACGGATGTGACGGACGGACGGAAAGGGTTGACGCGGACCCGTTCGTCTAAAGTTGGAGCCGAGGGCGTCTCTTCTTACCAGCCGCGATGTGCTTTATCATTTTTTATTATTTTTTATTCCGAGTCTCGTGGCCAGCTCTATAAGCAGACATCATTTTCTGACATTATGCAATCAGCGGAGAATACAAGGAGGACTTTACAAGTAGGCAAAACCACACTGTCTGAGAGCATGATGCTAGTTTGAGATTTCTTTTTTTTTGTTTTGTTTTGTTTAAAGATAGAAAACACACACACACACACACACACACACACACACACTAAGAGAGAGAGAGAGAGACAGACATATCTGACAGCTCAGTACAAACTGTTTACTTGACCTCTGCAAACTTTTTAGAAGAGCTGCTCAGGCGGGAAGTGATCCTCAAGGGCCTCATACCACTCAGGGGGCAGTATATCTCTTCCTATGTTTCCGTTTCTGCTAACAAGGCTCTGTGTGTGTGTGTGTGTGTGTGTGTGTGTGTGTGTGTGTGTGTGTGTGTGTGTGTGTGTGTGTGCGTGCGTGCTTGCGTGCGTGCGCGCGTGTGCGTGCGTGCGTGTGTCTGAGACAGCTATGTGTTTAAGAAGGGGGGTCTGTGCATCTTGGTTTCTCATTTAGTCCCAGTGATCTCTGAGTTCAGGCCTCAGCTCTAATCCTCGACCTTTTTGACCCCTGTTGTCTCGGTCATATCGGCGCCTCAGACCATTCATTGACTCTCGTGGTGAGAAACTTTTCGTTTTGGTCAAGATAACTCCAGCATCCTTGAGTTTCAAACCGTGATAACTGGTATATTTGCATACTTTGGCGCTCTCTAGTGGCATTTGGGGAAAAAAAAAAGAAAGAAAGAAAGAAAAAGAAAGAACTCCAAAGGGAACAGATTGAATCCCATTTCTTCCATCAGGATTTTATGTGGTGGACTAACACAAAGTATTGCATAATCATTGCAGTAGAAGGATAAATGCTTTATTAATAAAATGTAAACAGCAGCTTTCAAGTCTTAGATAGACTGCCAGATGGATTTAGGTCTGGACTTTGACTAGGCCACTCTAACAATATGCTTCTGTTGGTAGTGAACCTCTGCTTAGGCCTCGAGTCTTTTGGAGACTTTAATAGGATTTCCTCCTTGATTTTCCTGTTTTCATCTTCCGACAGGGAGGGCTGGGCACAGATTTGTTGCTTAAGCCTGTTACTGTAAGCAACAAATCAATGAATTGCGTGATAAATCAAAATGAGCTCAGTCATTTCTATTTGCATGATTGACTGATTTTCTCTTTTCTCTCTCTCTTTTCACTAAAAACTGGGTGACCAAAGTCTTCGGTTGGGGCTTTGGTCCCAGCTAGCCTTGTTTTTTAAGGACGATGAAGACTTCATGATTTGTTTTACTTGTTGTTTTATTTGGTATGTCTAAAATGTCTTCTAGATCCTGTATTCATTAGAATTGAAAGTTTATTGATATTTGAAAATGTGTTTTTGCATTCCTATACCTTTGCAGTTTTGTTACTTAAAAATTGTCTCATAACAATATTATCGTTTATCGTAATAACTCCTGGGGCAATTTATTGTCAGGGAAAATTTGTGATTGTGACAGTAACTGGTTTCTCGGCTGCTTCTTAGATTAGTTCTCCACCACTTTCTCCCTGGCTCCTCCGCTGCGTTCCTTGGTCTTCGTGATTTTGTTCGTTCTCTGATGTTCTCTACCAAAACCTCTGAGGTCTTCACAGAACTGCTGGATCCATCAGATGAGTTTTCAAGGAAGCTATGGCATCTGTGGTGTCGAAGAACAAAAAGTAGGAGAACGCACATACCCTTTTCTAGACATTATGTTGGTCCATCAACCCAAACCCTGATAAAATACGTTACAGTTTATGCTTGTAAGGTGACAACATGTGAAAACGGTTCCAGGGTTGTGAAAACTTTTGCGAGGTGCTGAACCCCGGTGCTCAACACCAGCGATATGCACAGATAGACACTAGGTGGTGCTAGAGCACCTGCCTCTTTTTCTTCTGGATAAAAATGTGCCCCTTTGAAACTGTTTCTTTTAATTTTTTACAGTGTATATTGTATGGCCAAGGTAGAATTTGTGGACTTAATGGGCCATACCACACATTTTTGTTATTTTGTACAACAAGAATGCATTTAAAACACATCCTTGTTTTGAGTTGATTGTTTTGTTTTTCTTCAGGTGGGCATTGTTAAGCATCTGCATCAGACAGAATATGACTGTTGATCTGAAATAGGTTATATACATATGCATGATGTTCAAGTTGTGCCTGTAAATAATCTCACACAACTAAAGCAGCCGGCAGCTCCATATCGTCACCTAGCAACAACAACAACAACTATTTTTGGCAAAAGTCGTTTTTCACCAAAAATGATTTTCTTTTTTTGTCTTCTTCTTCTTCTTTTTTTTTTTGCAAAATTTTTAAAAAAGAAATAATAAAAAATGAAAAAAGAAAGAAAAAAGAGGTGATAATTATTGTTATTATTATATAATCTTTGGCAAAAAAAAACAACAAAAAAAAACAGGTAGGCCATTATTTTAGGGAGGTGACATTGTGGTTCCCTTTTTCCACTTGCGCACCTGTTCCCCAAAACGTCTCTTTACGCCACTGCTCTTGTCCCACTGAGAGATTCTCCATTAAATCAAGCGAATCTATGAAAGCGCTGTTACAAAACCTATAATGTCTACATTTAATGAGAGCTGCCAGTCCAAGTTATGTAACATAAAACTGACCACAATACCTTTAAAAAAAAAGAGGGAAAAAATGAATTGATATGAAAATTGGACTGTCAGGACCATGGACAGCAACCAAACACATAAACAAAAGGCTTCTTTGTCCAAACCCTTCGCTTCTTGTCAGCATTTCAAATTGCACGTCAAACATAGCAAACTCAGAGCATGAGACTGAATAAGTTGTAACTTAACTCCAAACGTTTATGCGACATTCTTGTTGCATGACATTCCAGCCAATGAATTGTAAAAATAAATAATAATAATAATTTTGGCTAGGAGCCTCATTTTTTACATTATCGTTTTATTTTTAGCTTTATCAGTGAGTTAATTACAAAAGTAATGAACCGGCATTTCGCTTAATGTAACGACACGCAGCCATGAGTGACATTGGGGATTTTTTTTTTCTTCTTCTTCTTCTTTTTAGGGGAAAACCCACCATATACGTAAAAAAAATGCCAGCCATTGTATATGGTTCTGCTTTAAACATCCATCTTCTGCGGCACCAGGGATCAGAACCCGTGTTAGATTCAAGGTTTTATGGTTTATGGTTGGAAAGAAAGTAAAAAAAAAAAAAAAAAAAAAAAAAAAAAAAAAAAAAAAAAATGGCTGCGAGTTTCCTGCTGCCCGAAGCGATGATTTACAACTCTGAATAATAAAGTAAGCACCCGCCCGACGTGCATGGACGTGTGAGGGCTGCCGAGGATCCAGATCCAGAAATATCCGACATGAGGATGTGAGCGTAACCGTGCAGCGAGCGAGGGTTACCGCAGTGAGGTTATGTATGTTGGAAGGCAGCACAGAGAGTGGAAGATGAAGGAGAAGAAGAAGAAGAAGATCAAGAAGAAGAAGAAGAAGAAGAAGAAAAACCCGGCCTGGCTGGCTCATTGGCTGGTATCAGTACCTGACATCATCCTCTCACATAATTAGCACAGTGTCCACATCCTTCTCTAGTGACCAGGGATTATTTCATGTGGTTCACAACTGGAACTGAAGCCCCGACCAGTAAATCCAAGCAGGACTTTTTAAAAAAAATACATCTGGGCTCTGCAAGTCTGCAAGACATGATTGCTGCTCTCTGGAGCAATTATTCTCAAGAGCGCTCCGATATGTTTATTGTTAACATCTTTTTTTTTTTTTTTTTTTAAGAATTTTAATTTTTTTATTTTTTCTTTTAAATATTTTGTTGCGTAAGAAAAAAATAACTGA
>NW_015114247.1:210640-243804 GCF_001443285.1 Poecilia latipinna | reverse complement strand
TCTTCCCTCTTGGGCAAATTTTTTCAAAAGGGCCCCCATATTTTTTTTTTTAAAATTTTTTTTTTTTTTTTTTTTAGTATTTTAATTTTTTGGTCTGATTGTTTAAATGTTATTATGCGAATGAAACGAACAGCTGGCTTAAGCTCAAACTAGCAGGCCTCTTTTTTTCTCAGCAGCCAAAAAAAAAATAAAAAAAAAAAAATAAAAAAAAAAACCGCTCTGGGGAAGTCGTCAGTCTTTAGCCGAAACCGCAGGCGCGCGCCGGGCAGATCAATAATCCCCATCAAGCTTCACCACAAAGCCACTCAAACGTCTGAAGATGGAGGGTGGCGGAGGGGGTGGAGGACCTACCGAGAACCCGATACTCTCCGAGATGCTCTCTGTCTCACTGGAGGAGACGATGACGTGTCTTGTGCAGCCCGTGTCTTTCTTTTTAAACATCCTGCGTCCTGATTAGACTCTTCCTCCTCCCACGCGCAGGTTGAGGCTGATCCCAGGGAGCTGGTGGTGGCTGATGGGGGATGTCAGAGGACAGACTGTCTTACTAAAGGAGAACACAGAATAACAGGAGACCGGCCGGGGGAATGAATCCGGAAACTAGAGAAAGGAAAAACTGAGTTGACTCTGTGCTGTCTTTAATAGTCTCGTTGTGTACTTCTTTTTTCTTAACCTGGGGTTTTATTTCATAATTCTGAACTAATTATTATTATTATTATTATTATTATTATTATTATTATTATTATTATTATTATTATTATTATAAATTAACACATTTTTGAAATAAAAAAGTATATATTATTTTTAATCCTTCACCCCTCCAAAAAAGAAAATTATTTTTGTCAATGACATTCATATTAACTGACATAATAAAAAGTATCAATGAAAAGCATTCCTTTAAAAAAAAAGCTCAGTCATTTGAATAGAAGCAAACAGAACTGCATTGAATAGAGTGAAATAAATTCAGTTTAATGGACTGAACTGAATTGAAGCACACTAAAATTGAGTGAAATGAACTGATTTGAGCTGAACTGAATTTTGTTGAACTGAACTCAATTGACAGATGCATATGTGTTGCATTGTATAGTGCCTTGCAAAAGTATTCACACCTTCAGCTATTTTATTGTAGTTTTAATGAGAAAGTCAAAATCACAAAATCACAATAACAGTGCATAATTGTGAAGTGGAGCAAAAAAGAATAAATAGTTTTCAAAGGTTTTTACGGACAGAAATCTGGGAAGTGTGGTGTGCATTTTGCCACCCTTACAGCTGAAAACTTTTGTGGTGTATGACTACAAAAATTACAGAGTATCTCAACAGGAATTCTCAGTTAGATTAACTGTTAAGCTCAATATTATTGGTTTATTATACTTAAAGTTATTTTCATTCAACGCAGAAATTTTTCGCTAATGTGGCACATCGGCCACATTAACATAATACTTTATGTAAATTTATATTGTTTTGTGACTTATATGTTCTTTACTAACTGTGTTTTTTTGGATTTAGAGCACAAAGATTAGTTCATTTTGGTTATAAACCAGATTATGCCGTTATTCATCACCTGTCATTGTTTTGGCAACTATATCAGTAATTCGCCAGTAGGGGTCAGTGTCGCTTCATCAATGATGAAGAAGTCAAGGGCGAAACGGCGCTCTCAGGGAAATATCGCGTTATCAGACAGAAAGAGAAGACTGTTTCTAAGATGGCCGTGAGCCCTGTTTACCACACTAAACTACGCTATTTTGAGTTGCAGGTAAGCTGGTGATGTTAATGATGTTATATTGTTTTATATTATTGGGTTCTGTGAAGAATAGGGTACCGTATTGAGTTCTGTATGAGTTTCAGTTATCAGCTACTTTTACTTTGTGCACCGCTATCGGTGCACAAAGTAAACGTGGGGGAATGACAACAAAAGTGTGTATGTGGATGGAGAGACTCGCCTCCTGTCGGAATCGAAAGGTGGTTCCAAAAATGGAAGCCAAAATGATCTTAACGCTTCTTAATAATCAGTAATCAAAAAAAAATGTAATGGGATTTTATCAATGACACTCTTGTTTATGGTTACTGACCGACTATGTCATGTCTCCACTTGTATTTATGATGATTCAAATCTCTGGTGGGGTTTGAAAGTCTCCATACCATTACCCTAATCATTATCTCACTACAGATTATCTGTCAGATTGAGGTTGGTCCAAACCTGTAAAATTATGTCAGAAGAAACATATTGGCAAAATGAAAAGATTACCATAAACCTAAATCTGCCAGATTAATTAAAGGGTTAGTGCTTAGTGGTTGGTCTGGACTTTGACTGGGCAGTCGTAACATCTGCTTTGATTAAACCATTCTATTGGATTTCTGGTTATGTATTTAGGGTCTCTATCCTAGCGGAAGATGAACCTGGTCCAGACTCATGCCTTTTGTAGCTAGGAACATCAAATATTGGATCTCATATCATGTAATTTCCTTCAAAGAGTTGTTATAGATGCTGATGGCTATGGACAGGAAGAGTCTCCTGTAGCAGACTGTGTTACAGCCAAGCTGAAGAAGCCTCTGATTGAAGACACTATTGTTGTGTAACAGTCTCGTTAAGAGAATGTTGAACTACGGGTGGCCGTAGTTTACTAATTAAGTTATCTTGGAACCAGTTGGCTGAAATGAAACAAGCAGGAGTACAAATGTATGAAAAATGACGCACTACTTTCTGATGCCTCGATCACATCAACCTTCAGAGGAGGTATTGGTGGCAACTTTTAACCATAGTTATGCAAAACCAAAGTTGTAAGGCCTAGCTCTGCTTTATCACCTAAAATCCAACAGAAGTTTGTGGCTTATTTTTATTTGTTTAAGGCCGTACTGTACCTTCTTTCTTGGTATTTGTTGGCCTACATAAACAGAAAGTCCACCGGAGGATATTCTCCTCTTTGTGAGAACTTACTCCAACTTTCAGGTGCCTGAAGTCCGAACAGAACTTGGAAATAAATATTTTCAGTTTTCTGCTCCATCTTCTTGGAACCAGTTGTGGAAATGCATGAATCCAAAGTTGCTGTTTGTCACTAAATGTTTCTAAGGCTGTTCTTGCCCTATGTTTCAACCGAGGAGTCTTTTAACTAATTTATTTGTGCCGATGCTAGCTTGTACAGTTTTGCTTTAAATGCTCTGTAAACTTTGTGTGCTTGGAAAGTATTTTCTTGTAAAAGCGATTTTTAATGTCAATGGGATTTTCTTGGTGAAATAAAGGTTAATAATATTCATAATAATAAAGTGGTTGTAACAAGAGAAAATGTGAAACATTTCAAGGGGGTGTGAATACTTTTAGAAGGCAGTGTAGATAAGAGATCATTTCAATCAACTTTAAAAAGAAAAACAAATTTTCTGGATAGCATGACAATATTTTTAGTGCATGTAAACCCCATTCAAATGGGTGTAAGAAACATCTGCTCCAGGTGCAATAGCTGAAACAACCAGCTCTGAGATCCAACTTGCTCTTCTAGCGGGTTAAGCAGCTGTACTTCTGCAACTATAAGTCTGGCCTTTAATTGGATCACAGGGTTGTTTCTGGTGGGTCTTCAAATGTCAGGCACGCCAGTTTGTTTTAATCAGCAGAGGTCTCAAAGAGGGAGTCCGTTTACACAATTTATGCCCGAGTTGAAAAGGTTTACTAAATGTAGCCATAAAAGTGCAGTGTGTGACTCCCTGTCAGCCCATACGGTGGCCAAGCCAAGGCCAGCAACTGGTCGATCCACTTGGGAGTGTAATAACAGATTAATGTGGCTTGCCAGGCCCCAACGACCAGACGTGTTTGACGTTAATGCTCCACTGTATATTATCCAGCCTGGAGAAATGTTGAATGTGAGCGATGGGATCCAAGGACAGCGATGTTTAGGTACTAATTACCAAACAGCAAGGCACAAGTCTTGCTCCATATTTCCTTACCCCTGTGGAAACACTCGGCAGGCTCCATTTATTTTCTTTGACTGTTGTTTCTGGCACGCCGGCGTCTCGGTAAACACCGCTCGCCCACCATTGTAAATCCGACAGGCGCAGATCTTTCAAGTTTTAGACTCCTTTGAGGAAAAATGGAGACGGATCGGATGGCGGCGCTCGGCTTTTCCGTCTTAATGAGAGAGTGGAGAAGAAGGATGGCGTTTGATCCCTGGCATGGAAGCCTCTATTTAAGCCTGTCAGCGGTCATCACTCTCTCTCTGTTATGGATAGAGAAACAAACCTGCACCGCTGGATTTGATCAGCTCAGTCGGTCGGGCGCGCTTAACCCTTTGCAGCACGTTTGCAATCGCCCCAGGAGACCCTCTCGTCCTGGTGACAACCTCGCGATCGCCATGCAAGAAAGGAAAAGAAAAGAAAAGAAAAGGCAGAAGCAGATCTGTGAAAATATTGATTTATTTGCAGAGCTTCGCTGTGAGCAACTCTCTCAGTTATCAAGCTCCGGTTTCACATCATGTGTTTGTCCAAACCATACAAAAGCCTTATGGCTCTTCGAGGAAGTCTCGCTATAGTCACAAACGTTACAGCAAGCCAAAAACAGCAAGCCCCCAAGACAAGTTTCCTCTCTCCTCTATGTGGACACTGAGACTCCTAAACCTGAACTTTTTAAGCAGTGGATGTTGATGGACTCATCAGAGTATGGAGCTGCAGGGCAGGGCTGCTGACCAGTACGGAACTGGTCTGGAAGATGGTTTTCATCGCGCCACTAATGGCTCTACCTAATCAGACCTGATTGGGCCGCTGAATAAATAGTACCTCCATTTATAGTATCATGAGGTAACTCGAGACAAAATCAATACCTGAAGTGGATTTTTAACAAGTGGGGAGAAAAACTACAGGCTTTAACTCCTTGCTGCAATGCATTTAATCCCAATGAGTCCATCAATCACAATGGCTTGTGTTTCAGATTTTTTTCATTATTTTTTTTTTTATTCAACAAAAGGCATAAAATTTAAAATTTTATTCTCTAAAAGCCCTGATGTGGGCAAGTTTGTTCATTAAATGTCATTAAATCTTTCAAGAGTAGGATGGGAATCTCAAGACACTCATAAGCTAAAAATAAAAACAAACCCCAAGAATTAATGAAGCAACACTGAAGGGGGAAAAAAAAAAAAAAAGGAATGACGGACGATTGAAAACTGTGAATTGGAGCTGTTGCGTTCAGAAAGCTTTGGGCGTTAATCATCCATCACAGATGAAACAAGGTGTCTCTCCCCGGGAGCCGGAGCTCGATAATAAACACAGGAGTCAGGCTAGACTTCTGTGGGCTCGGGAATAAATAAAGCCAACAACTTTGACATCGGCAGCTAGTAAAATGTTTTGGCCGTGCTGTGGAGGACGTATGAAAGAGGGCTTTGTCTTACGAGGAACGTATAAGGACAGACACAATCACGTTTGAGTGAAAAGAGTTTTGTCAGAAGTTTCACAGCAGAGCCGACTAAAAGCTGGCTTTGGGTCAAGCTAAATAGGGTTCGATTTATCTTCTGCTCCGCTTCTGTTTTTCCATGTCTGCCGATGTGATTGAAATACCGTTTAAGTACAGGGAGCGCTGAATTATTGCAATCCATCACATCTGGAGTTGAAAAAGACAAAGATCTTATGTTTCTGCAGAGTGTCGCACGAAGAATATGCTGAGTACTGTAAATTTTGTTTTTCTCTTTGCTTATGGATGTTGTGTGTGTTGCTAGTTTATTGCGTTGGTGCTCAGGATGGGGGTTGGTGAGCTATTTGGCCAGTCTCCTCGCCACGTCCCTGTAGGCGTTCTCGATCTCGGCGTCTGCAGCGCAGGTGTTGGTGAACTCTTCGCGCGAGTCGGCGTTTTCCAGATACCGCCACACGCCTGTCATTTCTGACGGGATCTCGTAGTTGCGGTACTTCTTCGCGACGATCTAGGACAAAAGCAAAGCGTTGTTAGTAGCTAGCCATTTCTTTAGTCCCTAACCTTAAGGTTATATTAAGAAATCACATCTTAATTTAGTATGTTCAGTTGACACCAAATATTCACATAAACAACATAAAAAGACATTATTTAAACAGTGCTTTAAATTGACTTGATCAAACATTTTCAGTCAAGATCAGTTGCTGACATTTTGGCCCAGGTTTGCAGATTTGTTGCTTACACACACCTTTTTATCTCTACCTCTAAATTGCCTTTGCGACTAACATCAAGGCCGTAATGTGTGCAAGCCTTGGTATGAGATGCGAGCCTAATTTTTTTTTTTCTTTTTGGAATAATGTTCTCTTCTCATAATGCCTTCTGTTTAGTTTCCCTCTTATTCTTCAAGTGTAACAACAGTCAACTTCAATTTTAGTTTCATTAGGCCACAGGAGACATCTTTTTAAGGTTTTTGTCCTCAAGTGATATGCAAACTGTTATTTTATGCTACTTATGGAACAATGGCTTCTTCCTCACTGAGTGGGCTTACAGCGCGTGTTGATACAGGACTCATTTCACTATGACAAACTTCAGTTAGCATTTTTTTGTCAGTCCATTGCTTTTGTCTTACAGTTCATTTGCACATTTCACACTAAAACACACTCATGTCTGTGAACCCATCTCCTTCCCAAACAGTATGGTGGCTAAACATTCTTCTAGTGATGATATTTGTATTTAATTGTTCAAACAGATGAGGGTGATGTATTCAGACATTTGTTAAATTTATCCAAGGATGAACCTGACTTGTTGAGGTACAAAATTAACATGGCTATAACATAAAAAAATCAACTTATAATACATTCTTAGTGTTATCTGGTGTTTTTTTTTTTTCCTGTTTAAACTTTGCTTTTGGCAAAGTAAGCTCTTCAACCTATAACGACAGAATGGCAGAAATACAAAAAGCATGTTTTGTACTTTTTTTAACACTGAAAAAGTTATAATTTTTATATTATATTTTTGTATTATAAGTTATGACTTGGCCGTGCAACAGGCAATACAACTAAACCCTTCTTTTCTTCTGTAAGCATTTTTGCACCGGTTTTCTAGTAACATAGAGGTATATCGAAAGGCAACTTTTAAAGACATGCCGAAATCTGTGGAACTTACTTGACTTCCACAATTTTATCCTGTAGTGTACTTGTCTCTAATAAAGTGGCCAGTATTCCAAAGAGATTATTTGCCATAAATAAACCTTCACACTCTAAACTGAAGAATACAATTGCAATTTTTTTTACATCGTTAATGTGAGATCACACTACTCCAATTAAAGATTTATTTGTTAAGTGTGAAGTGTGTTTATATATGTTCAAATTTAAATTCATAACAAGAATAGTGGCTTAAAAATTTACACACTACTGTACTGAAAACTAGCTGTACACGCAGCTTCTGTTCCCATTATCTGCCTCAGTTCCAGGTCATTTAGAAACCTTAACCTACCTTCACTATATGCAGCTTGGGCAGCAGGTTGCAGTCTGCCAGGGTGAGTTCATTCCCATCCAGGAACAGCCGTTTGGAGGCCTTTTCTTCCTCCATGCTGTTTGCGTCAATCTCTTCAGGCAGGGGGCTCGTGAGGTAATCATCAAGCTTCTTCAGGGCTTTGGTTAGACCTTTCTCTAGAGCTGAAATGCACAAATCAAAAACACTCATCGTCACTAGATGGCAGCAAAGTAAATGAGAGGATCTAAGTTAAAGCCTGAAAAGTTGAGCTTTGCTGCGCTCTAGTGGCGAAACATAATAAAAACTGCTGTTTTAACTGTGTAAAGCTGCAGATGTAAAAGCATATGTACAGGTATATGGCAGAGAATGATCTCCCTACCGGCATTGGCCTCGGCTTTGGTGTTCTTGATGAAGGCTGAGAACTTGGCGAAGATGTCGTTTCCAGCTGTATTAGACTCTCTGTGCCTGGCAGCCAGTTTGGGATACCTGAGCGGGCATGGGGAGTGGGCCGGAAGGTACAGTCAGACCAAAGCATCTGGATGGAATTAACACCTGGACTGGAGCTTAGCACCGAATTTAAAACACGTTACAGAACCGCACTGAACTGGCATCCCACCTCGTTTGGCGTTTGCACACTAGGGTCCATTTAAAACATAAAAAAAAAACTTTACAGGCAATAAAAGAAGAATTAGGTAATCTGGCGTTCTCAGTCTGACTTTGAAGACATTTTAAGAGACATTAATAGAACCCAATAAACCCATCTTAGCTTTTGGTTAAATATCATTAAACATGTGGGATAGAGCTTTGAATATGGATAGTTGAGATTTCTAGTCACTGGATTTAATGGTATCTATGGCATATAAACATCAACAGAACCCCCGAAATAACAGTTTTATCAGAAAATGTCAGCTTTCATCAAAGCTAGCCATCCCTTACTCGACTAAACGGCTTCCTGCTCCTTCAAAAACAACACGAAGTTGTCATAAATCTAACCAAAAGCAGGCGGTGTGCAGTCTGATAAAACACACATGGTGTTGTAAAGCTTTCCATGTGAATTACTTTGGAGGGCAGAGAACTTCCTCAAGAAACTCCTCGATCTTGTTGATGTCGGTCCTGACTTCACCGTCGAAGGTTAGGAAAGGGGGGTGCGTCCCCGGAGCCAGCTTCTGCAGATCTTCTGGCTTTCTGCAGAGGACATAGGGACAACAAGCCGTCGCATAAAAACCGATAGTAGCACAAAGTGCGAAGCGAGCAGCTCTTTCTTCACCTCTTGAGGTCAACAGTTGTGACATTGAAGACCACTCCTTTGAGCCAGAGGATCATGAAGAGACGCTGGGAAAAAGGACAGTTGCCGATGCTTTCTCCATCACTTCCTGCCTGCACACAGACACAATGGTCAGTCAGGCTGGTGGATTACATTTGAAGTTTCTATGTTATTAGCTAATTACAATGGCTTCAACACGTTGTGACTTGGGTCAAACATTTTTTATTCTGACCCACAAGCCTCTCACAATAGTCTGCTGGAATATGTACGTACCAACATGAACTACATACAGCTTCTACTCTAGAACTTAAGTAGAATACCTTGTGAAGATGTAAGTTGGTAAAAGTGTCATTATCTAACGTGAAACAAGTTCTGTACTGTCTTGGGTCCAAAGGCCAGTCAGTCAGAAAGAAGAACACAAACAGAAACATGGAAAAAAATATTAAAGATTGCAAATGGACACAGGGAAATGGACTTGATTCTTGGAGACCTCTTTTTTGTGGTCTTGATGATTATGAATAGATTTGAAGCAAAAAGGGAGAAACTTGCAAAACCAAGAACACCATCCCAACTGTGAAGCACAGGGGTGGCAGCATCGTGTTGGTGCACTACACAAAAAAGATGTTAGGGGAAGAACATTGTGTGTAAATATTAAAATATCATCTCAAGGCATCAGCCAGGTGGTTAAAACTTGGGTACAAGGAGGTGGCAGAATTTAAACTCAATGGATTTAAACTCAATTCTTTAAAATACTGTTTAAAGAATTTAAACTCAATGGATTTAAACTCAATTCTTTAAAATACTGTTTAAAGAATTTAAACTCAATGTTTTGGAGGGACCATCACAAAGTTCTGATCTCAATCCCATAGAAAATTTGAGGGTAGAAAAGGTTGTGTGAGCTTCATGCAGAAGATTAATGAAATAGAATGACCCGGATTGGCAGCATTTCCATGAGGGGAATAGTACTATGACAAGCTATCTACATTTATACTGCTCATATAGAATTAATCATATTGTAAACGTATGTCGGTTAATATGAGGTCTTTTCATTGTAATGTTCTAGAGATTAGACGTAAAATGCATAAAAACCTGCAAAACATCACGACGTACTCCAGCTATCAGACAAAACCATGACAAACTTTTCGTAGATGTTTATCTTATATTTCTTAATCAGTCAAATGAGGACAGAGGCTGTCGTGTGTTGTCTTTTTGAGAGCAACATGGAAGCATTTCCTCTTCATTTTCCATGTGTGTACATGCTGAGATATCCTGTGTCGGCATGCAGAGCACCATCACTGACACCTGATCCAGTGGATCGGTTGAATTGAACATATCGATTGCATCTCCAGGTTCACCGGCCGCTGGGGCGCGTGGAGCAGGATCTGAGCCGCCACCACCCAGAGAATAGGAGCAATGACCCTTGGGTTAGTGTTTGAAGCCAGTCTCCATCATTCAGCGCATTAATGATCTGGTAATTAAAGTTCCTTGAACCTTTGTTTTTAACCGAAAAGAGCATGATGTGTTACAGCACCTTGGAAAATGAATCCTGCAGTTTATTTTTCTACTTTTCCACACACAAGTCAAATAAGGAAAATACTGTAAGAAACGCAAGACAAAACTAGATAATATTTAATTTCCTGTCAATGGCAAGAACACAATAACCTTAACCTACCGAAAAAAGTGTAGGTTAAGATTATTATACCTTCACATTGTTAAACAAGACATCAAAATCAAAACAGCAGAATATTTCCTGTATATTTTTTGAAAACGTATCTCCAGCTATGACAAACTCATAAAGGAAAGAATAATCAAACCTTATTGTACTGGTTTGTATGACTTTTATACAATTTTTTTAATTTAAGAGTGAAAATCACACCTCACAATTATTCTACACCTGAATCCATCTAACTGAACTATAAATGTTTTTGATATTTGTCCTGACCTGACCTTTCTGTTTTGCAACGAGTCACAATGTGCTCCATTGTGTTTGTTTATTGGATAAGATCTCCATAAAATACAAGTTTGCGGAAAGAAAATGAAGGAAAACTTCAGCAAGCCACTGTGCATCAGAAGAATGAGGCGTGTGCAGTGTTTACATACCTACATGTGCTTATGTCTACACAGCACTGAGACCAGAAAACTGAAGCCCCAGGCTAAAAGCAGCTGAGTCAACTGGATGTTCAACAATCCATTGATGCTCTCAGGGCTGCCTGTGTGTATTGTTACGGCTGGGCTCGCTTGCATGGAGGTAACACAATACACATACAGCAGATAATAGTCAATCAACATCTAGAAAGTGGCGGAAAATAACCGCCATGTGGGAAGACCTGGTAGTCCGAGGAACGCGTGAAGCCAGTGAGTTGTCAGCTCATTTGAAGCTAATAAATGCAGCAGCTTTTTTGAAAACAGAACTTCAGTGAAGGTTTTATGAATTTAGCACAGTAGACCCTAATTCCTCCAAATGTTTCCAACATGACAATCATGAATTCCTGCACTTTATTTAGTCATTGCATGCAAAACAACTGCTGAGTGATGGATTTAACCCAGATGCTAGTTTTAATCCAACATTGAGTCATGACCCAGTTTGGTTGGTTGTAGAAAAAGAGTCTTATCGTTTTACAACCGTGCAACACTCTGACTTTACAGAGACTCTTCCACATGAATAAAAATAAAATGGTAAAATGTTTCTGTTTAATAATGCAAATATAAGTTTGTCCCGTTGAGTTGCATTTACACTAAAAAAGGGGATTCTATGCTAACAATATTATTAGCATTTTACCTGTTGAGTATTTAGCATGCTAATGCTAGCTATGTTATGTTGACCAAAGAATTGGTCATAAATTCAACATCGACAGGCCTGCATACAATTTTATACAGCCAATAAAATATTATTTGACTTTTATCCAATATTTTCAAATAATCAAAAAATAAAATATACTAATGTTATTAAAAAGGGTTTATGGGTTTCTCTTTCTGTCCTGTTCATGGAAGACTTAATGTGAATGTAGCACACTTCAACAAGTCTGTTTTCTGCTTATTATCTATGATTGTTCTAAATAAATCCTAATTATGATAATGATATATCCATTGCCTTTGTCATAATTATCATAAAAGTTAAACGATGCTTCTTTTAAACAGTTTTTGAGAATATGTGATCATTAAACTTGGTTTAATATTTTTTGACCTTATGCCTGAATTGAATTGCAATTACATAAAAATAGATCATTTTGTGTTTTTCCTGTTAAACAGATTATAAATTCAGTAGAACCTGTTAAAAATAACATAGAACAGAAAATTCATTAAATTAGACCTAAACCTGACCACTAGGTGGCAGCAAAGTGCTCCTCATTCATTCACTGGTACGTTTACTGTCCATCAATGGGCATTAGTGCAATACATACTATGTTCTATTGATAATAGTCTACAAATGCTCCCTTGGTGTTCTTTAAACACTACTAACATTCTTCTTCTTTTGGTTAGAAACACAACCTAACCTTTTTTCGTTAAATCAACATAACGAATAAGGGCTTTGACTGTGATTGAATTTTCACAGTCCATTTTTTCCAGGTCCCTCTCTAGTTATCAAAAAATACAGAACCTGCGACTCCAGGGGTGCTTGTGTTTCAGTTTTCAGATTTATAACCAGGACATCCCAGGACAGCCCCCTGTCCATCTGGGTCACCTCTCAGAGGGCACATGATGAACCGACTAATATTAGAATGACAGCTGCTTTGGAAACTCTTTTCTCTAAACAGATTTATATGTAAGATTTTCCATTATCCTCTAGCAGATCAGAAATTATGGACCGTAGTTGTTTAAGGTAAGCTAGTGCAGGACAAAAATTACACAAGTTGCGAAGTTTGGATTTCTATAAACATATTTAGTTTACAGAAACAAATCAATGATATAATTGGTGAAATATTTTCTCCATTTTCAGGCGATTATTGTCTAAAAAGACGAAGAGCCGAATGATAAACTGACTTTTTCCATTTCCAATACCACTACATACAACATTAACATTTTGTAATGCTTTAGAGAAGCTACTTATATAACACATTTCCCCCTGAAGCCAAAGTTCTCCTTCGGTATTGGGAACCAGTGCAGAGGCCAGCACGAGCCTCCCAGCATCAGCAGCTTCAGAAACGCTGTCACGGTAATCCTGCTGCTGCTGAAACTCTACCTCCACTATTGGGTTACCTCAGCTTTCCGTATCACACCGGGGTCGCGGCGTTAACGGCTGAAACTCTGCTGCTGCGCTCACCCAAACTTCATCAAAACGTCAGAAAATCCCCGACCCCGTTTCTCTGTCTTACCTTCACAAAAAGTTCTATGTCAGGTTCTCTGTCTTGGCTGTTTGTGGACATGCTGTCTTGCTCTTCGTTTTGTTTTTCCGTCCTTTTAAGTTTGTCTCGTCATTTGAGGTTTACATCCTCCATAGAAGACATCCTCTCTGGAAGGATTCCTTTACTCCAGCCGTGATCTCACTCTCTCTTCTTCTATTTTTCTTTTTCTTCTCTCAACCTGAGCAGCTCTTTAATCCGAGGCCCTCCACCTCAGTTTGGTCCCTCTGAAAGTAAATTTCCCTAATCGTCGTGACAGTCCAGGTGCTGGGTGTAAAGCCCCGCGCCCTGATTTAGATTCAGATGAAGAGCAGAGGCACGGCTCATCGACACAGAGTGCTGAACAGGTGTCAGGCCTTATCATACCAGGGGGTGGAGCCCCATCTCTCTCTTCCATCCTCACCGGCAAAACCCTCACAAATAAAGCACATCTTATCTCCTATTTTCAGAATCCATCTGTTTAAAAACCTCATATTTTTTTCTATTTCCACAGGGTTATTTAGTCTCATGGCTTTCATTTGTCAAAAAAAAAAAAAAATAACAAGATGGAAAAAAAAGCCTGTGTTGATTTCTACATATTCAGGCAAAATGATTCCCCCCCCCCAAAAAAAAATACAGTCATACTTATGCCACTTTGAATTTTCATGCCTGTCACTGTGTTGGTTATTTTTATTTTATTTTATTTTTTATTCCTCGAGCACAGGAGTGGCAGCATTCATATTTAATTCATGGTCCACATGCGTCTGCTCCGGCAGGTTTTATGTGATCACCAGCAGCAGCGGAGACAACTCCTCAGTGGCTCACTGATGTCTGATTTGGTCTCTGAAGGCGGGAAGTAGGAATAATTTGCATACAAACCGTATGGCGCTGCAAAAGGAACTGGGCTGCAACGTGTCTGGCTTACAAGGTTCTGACAGATCTATTCGAGCTGGAAGAAAACATTCCCGTCACCTTGGAAAGCATAAAACGAAAGACAGATGTGAAGGAAGTAGAATCTGAACCCTCTATTTATAGCACAGCTCCCTCTCCTGGCTGACACAAATGCACGCAGTACCACCCAGTTTATAGGAAGAGGAAGGTCTGAGACTCTGAAAATGACTCATTTCAGAAGGGAAATATTAAAAGGTCCCCAAATGAAAACTTATATATGGTGAACATGATCCAAAATTATTGGAAAAGGTTTTTCTATTATCCAAATTAAGCCTTAGTTGATAGCAGCATTTAGGTAGATGTTCTTTTCAGCAGATCTAATGGGATTTTAAGGTCACTGCATGCAAACTGACAACTACCAAACAATGTTTGCTGAACATAGATTTACAGTTCTGGTAAAAAAAAAATAATAATAATAATAATCGTCCTTCCAAGAATTGACTAGTGACCTAGATGTTGGTATATAATAAAACCTATTGTGACTTTTCAGAGTTGTAAAATTATGTCTCTGAAAGCATCAATATTTCAGTATGCTGGAGAATAAGAGCAGTAGCCAGAAACTGTTGTATTCTTTAACCCTTCATCATAGTCTCACGTCTTTACTTTCAGGGATTCATCCGAGGACAGCATTTTAATCAGGGTGAGGTCTGGACTTTGACTGGGACTTTGCAAAACCTTGGTTCTGTTTTTCAGCGACTCTGCAGTAGATCTGTTTATGGGTTTGGGATCATTGTCCTGTTCTACGATCCTAATTTGTCAAAGTTTTGACTGTTGGACTGAATATTTGACTGAAGAACAGTTTAAAAAAAGCTCAGTGACTAAAACATCATTTGGCTGAAAAATAAGCCAGAATGTTCAACCCTCCACCATGCTTGTTTGGCATCTCTACTTTGGTCTCATATTTTTAAAGGCAATTGTTCCAAACATTTGTTAAAATTTTGGAATTTAAGTTATGCTGGATCTTCTTGGAAAAAAAATAAAAAATAATAAAAAAAAGACTGTCTTCCAGAAAGTTTTCCATAGCACCATATCTCTGTCTTTTTCTGAACTGTGGCTGAAGAGTGGCAACTCCATTAAATAGTTTATTGGAAATTACCATCTTTCTCAGACTGACTGCAGACATTTTTGCTTCTCTAAGCAAAAATGTCCATTTTGGTATTACTATTATCTATGTCTAATATTAAAATTAGTTGGATGGTCTGGAAAAAATAAGCTTGACTTAAAAAAAACAGCAAAAGGGAATATACATGTAGGGAAGAAAATACTTTTCACTAAGCTAACACTTGAATCTAAAGTGATGAGTTTATACTGAAATCTTTTCTTAGACTCTGTGTCGTTATGCATGTTCTTAGACAAAGGGAAGCTCAAAGCCTCACTTGTTGGGCTAATCATTCACCAGCAGAATCAAACAGTAACAGGTGTTTGTGTCTTTCCGGAGCCAAGGTGAAGGAGGCTGTTTAATGTTCTCTCTTGATTTAACCCCTCCACGTCTAGTAGCATTGTTCTTTTAAGTTTACAGAAACCTCGTAAAACGACACACCATGAATGCGTCAAAGCCCGGATGTGTCCGCTGGAGAATCGTCTTCTCATTATTACCAAGAGAAATTACTGCGTTTAAAAACACAACGGCTGCTGCGGAAATGTCTCTCAGATAACTCTTATAAGCTCCCTTGAAGGGGATGAGTCACGCAACGTTGTCAGCAAAAAAAAAAAAAAAACAGGCGATGTCCTAACTATCCTCCCTAGTTTTATAGCGGAGCTGGGGTTAATTTATAGCAGCCGTTGATGATTAAACCGCTGGAAAATCCACACACCCATCTTGGAGTTTCTCAGACGGGAGGGCAACGGACAGTGGACCTCGTCAGTCTCCATGACGATTTATTGGTCGGTGATTATTATAATTGTGATATAACAACACCAACATATAACATTTACTAGCCAAAACTTGGCGCTTTTATCGAGCTCGTATTCTAAACGTTCGGTGTTGATAAACTCGGATAGGTGGGTCGTTACCACGGTGAACTATGGTCACCGTTTATCATGATTCTGAGATAACTTGTAGTTCTGACCTAATGTCAGTTTGTGCCTTTATCAGCTGTCACTGTAAATGTGCTCGACAGCGCTGTGTATGAGCTAAAGGTATATCCATCTCGACTTGCTTTTAACTCGGCTTATCAAAGTGAACTTTCAGCATGCTTTTTGGGGTGTTTTAAAATTTTATCTGAAACAGTTTACATTTTTATGAGGTGTTTTTCTTTTTATAGGCAGTGAATAGCAAACAGACTATAAACCAAGATTAGAGTCAATTTTACACAACGTTCCACCAGGTGGATTAAAACTGTGAAAGACTTGGTTTAGGGATGCATGTTCGCCTTCTGTCGGTGTTCACACCGGAAGTTAGACCTTCCCCAATGAAACGAAGGGTACGTCAGTATGAAGCTGAACCCTGCACACCTCTAGGTCAGTGCGTGTCCCGTTGTGTTTGTGCATATGAATGGGAATCTTATCAAGAAAAGGTTTGTAGACCAGCCAAGGTCAGATAGTCCTTTTAAAGTATTGGCGATATATCTGGTATGCACACAAAAACACAACCCGAAATATTTGCTAAATTGATAGAAAAGTGTTTACCCTTTAAGTTTTTCACATTTATCCAGGTTGCAACTACAAACTTCAATTTTATTGCAACTTTATGTGATTTCCACAGTGAAACATAGAGGTATTCAGCATGACCCTGTGGGGATGCGCTTCTTCAGCAGAGAAGTTGCTTGAAGTCAGTCATGACCCAGTAAAAGTCCAGAGTTAAGTCCAGCTGAGAATCTGTACCAAGACTTGAACACTCATGGTCACAGATGCTCTCCATTCAATCTGAATGAGACTGAGTTGTTTTGGAAGGAACAATGGGCAAAGATTTCTGTATTTACATGTGCAAAGGACTTGATTCAAGGGGGCCGAATCCCCATTTACGTGACATTCTTCCAACATTTATTTTATTTCAGACACTTTGAAAACAATCATTTTCATTCAGCATTCGACCATCTGCAATCCCAACAAAATACATCAAAGCTTGAGGTGGAAGCCCATAATAAATACGTTCAAGACGTGCGAATACTTTTGCTTACTGTTGCCAAAACCCATTCTAGCATAAAGAGTGACTTTAATATTTCCTACTGATGGGAAGTTTTCAGTCCTGCAGTAGCTGATGGCTCCGCTCCACAGCTATCAGTAAATCAACGAAGACACAGGAGGATCTGAGCTGGCCTAGAGTTCACCTTTGGTTACTGTGGTCTTTTACTGTGAATGAGTTAAGTATTACACGACTTAAAAGGTTCTGCCTCAGAAAAGCCACAGCTTACATAACATGTTCTATAAGTATCCCTGCACGTTCAATCTGATAAATAGTTTTAATTATATTATGTTTTACAGTAAGCTTTTATTAGTCAGGGTCTCACACTAAAACCGTGTATAAAAGTGTAGCTAAAAATAAGCTTCCTACTACTTTGTAGGCATTCACTGCTAGCAATGCATTTCATTACTTTATGCAATGTCAAGCTTGTGATGATTTAGAGAAATATGCAATACATGCCTTTATTGAAAGACCTTTGGCCATGTTAATGTCAACATCATCAATGAAAACTTGTAACTTTAGGGCTATATAGTCATCGAATTGTAAAATGTATATTATGAAGTTAAACTTTGGCTGTTTAAAAAATTTAATACCCATATCAGGAGCATTTACTTTTATGGAAGGTGCAGTTCTTGTTACAATTAATTTAAAACCTGTTTATATTCTATTGAACATAAGTGTAAGCAGAATATGAGGCTGCATGGGCTGACATATCTGATCATTTTAAAAACGCCATTCAAAATGTTTACAGTAAATCAGTGCATAAATAAAATAATGTTATGGTGAATACTAACTGCCCAATTTTTACACTGCCTCATTTTTCCATGCTTTCAATCTATGGTACCTTTCAAATTGACGGCCACAAGTAACAGATAACCTCCATTAGTTTCTGCTGTATGTCAGTAAATATCAGAACAATTTTACAGTATCTTGCTTAAAGAAAATTATTTCAAGACTTAGAAAACTGTTCCTGAAATTTTATAACTGAAATTACAGAGTACCTCAAAGCTAAATGCTAAAGTTCCTCGGCCAAAAACAAGGCATCAGCTTATGCTGATGACACAAAGCCAACAAACAAAGCTTTATATTACCATGTCTCACAAAGTCCCAAGACTGAGTGATGCCTTTGTTAATTGTATTTTAGGTAAGTCACAGATGACAATGTTTTTCTGAAGTTCAGTGTAGACAAAGCTTAAGTTTTAGGTATTGAAACAGACCCACAGAGAATAAAACTAATAAAAAACAGGTTTTAATACATGCAAAGCCGTTTATGTCATTTGTAAAATAACTTTACAAATGAACTTTGACTGTGTGGCTCATATAAAGGAGACGTCAGTCTTCCTCTGGTGGCTGTTAGACAATGAGCTTAACCAGAAGCGGGTCCCCAATCAGATTTTTGCCCAGGGCCTCACACAACTTAGGGTCGCCTCTGGCAAGAGTTACTTAAAGTAAAAGAATGCACTTCACGCCCTCCTTCGACATAGCTTGGAGTTAGTGACCTGACTCAACCTTGTTTTTAAAGTTTATAAAATCAAATTCTTACCTTGACGAAGAGGGAGACCTTGGGCTCATTGGGGTCAGCCGAGGCCGCACTGCTGCCATCCAGACTGACATTCTCCAGAGTTTTAAGGCTGTAGTCCACAGACTCCTTCGTCTCTGGGATGGTGTTGGGATGGGTGTAAGACATCAGCAACCCGTCCAGGGCATTATCCTCATCCTGAATGTTGCTGTCGATTGGAGGGTCATCGCAGGGGTCCCCGTGGTGGGAGGAGGACAAGGAGGAGGATGAGGAAGAGGAGGCGTGAGAGGAGGTTGATGAGCGCCGGGAGCTGTCATGCTCCTCTCCATTCACCCGTTCCACTTCTGGCTCGGGCGGCAGGTCCATCGTCGCCACAACATGTTGCTCATCCGTCAGGTCTCCCCCGTCTTCCTCGTCGTCGCTCGAGGAAGAGGACGAGGAGGAGGACGACGACGACGAGTTGCTGCGTTTATCACCGTCCTTGATCTCCATGTATTCCGGGGAGCTGCGCTCGCCCCCCTCCGGGGCGTGGACCTGCACCTCGCTGTACAGATGGTTCATTCCCTCACCTAGGTTCTCATACCTGGGTTGTTGGTCGGGGCTGTCGGCTCCGCCACGGTGCTCAACTTGATCGTAGACGTGATCGTAGACGTGATCCATGACGCTTGGATTTTGGTGTTTAGGCGTGGAGGGAAAGTTGTGCAGTGTTCGCAGTCCGCCTGCCTCTCACTGACTGGTGTCTGGGCAAACTCCAGCTACTAAGCCATAAAGGACCTTTGATCCGGCGAGTGAATAATGCAATCACTGGGGGCTGTGCCCTCAAGGACATTCAGGTGCAGCAAGTATTTCTGCATAACTGTTACAAAATATATCTGTACTATGTCGGGCCATTGTTGATAAAAAGAATTTAAGACTACATTTCCACCAAAGCACTCAGAAATCTTTTGATCAATCAATTTCTAGAAAATGTCTGTACTACGACAGAAATTTTGTAGTACAGAAATTTTTAGATTAATCGCAATCTTTTTTTAGAACATACATTAAAATGTCTGAGTTTAAAAAGTTTAAAACGTTCAACTTTTGAAACTTGGAAAATTTCCAAGTCAAAAATTTTGACTTTTCAAACACAGAAATGTTCATGTTTATATATATATATATATATATATATATATATATATATATTATTTTTTTTTTAATCAAAAAGTTCTAGATTATTCTCTAAATTTCCAGGTTATTTGGTGAAAATCAGCAATGCTTCAAACTCAGAAATTCCCTTTTTTTTTCTAGAAAATTTCTGATATTAATCTCAAAATTTTTGAGTTTTTATCTGAAATGTTACCGCTGATGAAATTGTTACCAAAAGAAATGGGGTTAGGATGTTCAAGAACAACCATAAAATCTCTTATCCAACTAAAACTGACCATTAACTGGACTTGGGATTAAACACCATCATCTTTCCACTGAAGTTAATCTAGCATCAATGTGAAATGTGGCAGTGTCGATCAAGAAATAACTCCCTGCAAAATAAGCTTGTCATACAATTCATGTTTTTATTTGGAAGAGCTTATAAAAACCTTTCTTAATAATGCCACGTATCTGGATAGACCTAAAATACACTACAGGATTTACAAATCCCGGGTTCTGCTGTAATCTACCGTGAAAAGTTGTCACCTGAAAGCGCATCCCTTTGAGGATCACATTGGAAGTTGTAAGAAAATTTTACTGGTCCAGAAAGAAATCATCAGTTTGCGCAACATAGGTACATGGAAACACAAAATAGCAGTTTGTTAGGCTGTCTGAAAACATGAAAATTCAGTCAAATGTATCTCAAATATTTGGAAATAAAGACTTAGTTGAATGAAAAACTGGGAATTTTACCTAAAGACACTGAAAAGTAGTTATCTAGTTAAAATATCTTGAAGGGGATTGGAACCAGTGTCATATTCCCATAAACAATGTGGACACAGATAAACCTGAAGACCACCAAAAAGCAAAAAGACAAAGGTTCAGGTTTTTATGAGCCACTTTATTTTCAGAAGACTCTTAACTGCATCAACATGGCAAAGATAGAATCTGTCACTCATATTAAATATTCACTGTATCCAAATCCAAGGCGATAATAATAAACTCCTTTGTTTTCAGCAAGTACAAATGAATCATTTTTGAAATATAATACTGCTGATCTTGAATAATTTCGAAATACAGTAATACTTCACTTCCATATCAGTGGGTCTGGGAAAGTTATTAGACAATACTTTTGTTTATTAAAACATTAAAAGGATGAGAAAGTAGGTAGTTCCCATATAAATGCTTTTAATTTATTAATTTAAATTTTGTAAAAAGTATATCTATATTTATATCACAGTGATGTCTGTTGTTTTTGGGCACGGTTAAGCCATTCGAAAAGCAAACAGAGAAAATTAAACCAATCTTTTAGTTTATATATATCTATAAAGGTGCAGCAAAAATATACACACAACTGATTTGGATTCAAGTCTTCTAATCTTTTCTGTAACTATACAAATTAAAAAGCTTTCAAACAAGAGTCAGTTTTTCCTTTTTGTTAATTGAAATGGCTACTATGAACTAGAAGTGCAAATTAGAGGCTACACGTCCTAAGAAGCATCCAATACCTTGTTTCGATCCTGTAGTGCAAATCAGGGGATCGTGTCTTGCGAGTCGTTCCGAAAAATTATTCTCAACCAAATTGACAATAAACCCTAGAATTCCTAAGACACAGTACAGACAGTTTGCAATTGCACTTCACATTTCACCGACAATATGGCCATGGTTACAACACTGAATTACAACAGTAAGTAGCGAAATACACAGTCATCTATGAAAGAGAAAGAATGCCCTCCCGAGACAGTCAACAATTAAAGCCCCCTTCACACCGGACTGTGACTGGGCCACAAAAGACCTTCTGCTCTGAATGCCTTCATGAGCAGATCCGATGGTGTCAGATAAGGCGCGCACACCCCCAAATTGTGCACATGGGCAGTTTGCAGGAAGGTTGCAAAATTATTTGGGCTGCAAAACTTTTGTCATTAGTGGTAGCATTTTGATAGGATGGTCAAAAATGCAGTAGAGAAAGTGGATGTACTCCATCATATAGCATAGTAGAGACATTTCACTCTAAAATGAGGTTTTCCACATTTCCTAAGGTAAATTTGTTGTAAACTTCCAACTGCAATAGAAATCCAGGAGACTAGGGCCGCCTTAACCTGGTGTGAAGAGGGCGTAACAGACCAGAAGACAGAATGAATGCTCGAGAGAGGTGTACTCTGTTTAGTTTAAAGGCAAATGGTAGCTGACTATGAAAGAGCAAGGTAGTGTGACGTGAATGCCCTACACATGAAGTAGCTCGACACACTGAGTGAATTTTCCAGGTAGCATTCAAAATGAACAGTGACCATGACCAGTCTCCTGAAGCTACAGCAATTTTTTTTTTTAATACTTGAGCAGAATCACAGCATTTCCAGTATAAAGTAACATCTTCTCCGGTGCTCAAACCACAAGCAGAACAAGTGGTGGAAAACTCTTAAGTAGACTTTGGTCCTCCTTTACTTCATGACATACAAATCTGATTTGCATAGATTTGAAAATGTCAAATCAAAACTTGCTTACCGCCTAAGAATAGCTCAAAAGTAGCATGTTGAACAGCTATTTTTAATCTCCGACACGTTTCCACCTCTTTCTGCTAGTAGGAAAGCAGACGAGAGACGGCAAAAATTCTCCACACACTTCACTGGTGGACTTTTTCCGTGTAAAAACTATGAACGTTTAAAAGGCAAAGATTGTCTGAAGGCATACCCAGTTATCTGATTTCCACACCTGTTGCTCTCAGCATCTCTTGTTGGACATAGGATCATAAAAGCTGGTTCCAAACAGTGGACTCTCATGCAGACCCCAAATAATTTAAAATAGAATAGGAGCTAAGAAAGAAGTCAAAAGATAAAAAAAATTTAAAAAATAGCGTAATTTGTTTAGATCCTAACAACCAAAGGTTTTCCATAGTTGCCAATGTATCTACTTATGCATACAAGTATAATTTGGATCATAGATTAGTATTGTTCATGTTGGATAATATTTAATCGGTAACACTTTATTTGAAGGGGGTTGAATAAGACTGACATAACACTGTCATAAACATGACATAACACCTGTCATGAACATGAATAAGCCTTCATGAATATTTATGACTGTTGTCATAAAGCATCTTTCGGTAAATTATGACACTTTTAATACAAAGTTGACATTATTCAAAATGTCTTTGTTATGACAACTTGACATTAACCAAGAAATCACTACTGATATCAATTTGTTCTAAAAGTATTACTGATTGCACTTTAAAAATTAGGTAACTTTATGTTACTAAAGGTAAAGTTTAAACAGTAATGATTTCTTGGTTAATGTCAAGTTGTCATAACAAAGACATTTTGAATAATGTCAACTTTGTATTAAAAGTGTCATACTTTACCAAATGACACTTTATGACAGCAGTCATAAATATTCATGAAGGCTTATTCATGTTCATGACAGGTGTTTATGACAGTGTCATGTCAGTCTTATTCAACCCCCTTCAAATAAAGTGTTACCATTTAATCTCCTTATATATACTACTAGCCTTCACAAGACTCTCCACCGTCAATGGTACTCCTGGTAAATGTGCGTAAAAGCATTAAGATAGCGCAGTCTCACTAAAGCACAACTTAAAATTTGAATGTAATTTGACCTAATGAGCAGTCAAGAGTTAAGATTTTAATATTAAAAGTCAAATCTAACCAAAGCACACAGCTCCAGTAGAGATCACAGTAGAGTTTAGAAATCTCCTGGTAGGACAAAAAATGAGCAAATCTGTGTCATTTAATGATTTACAAAGATCAGCACTCATCTAACTTCAGTGAATGGAATGTTTTTTGTCATTGAAATTTTGTCCAACTAATTTTTTATTTTTTTTAGAAATTTCAGATTTTTTGAAGGTATTCTGAGAGAAAATTGCTACTGTAATACAAAATTACTTAGAAAAAAAATTTCACACATTTTTACCAAGTATACCAATAAGTGTGAGCAACGACCATGCCAATGCAAAAGCAGGTATTTCTACTTTTGCAAATTTTTCTTTGATTTAGTCAAATGTATGTTTTTGAATAATTTAAATCCTTATTTTTGTCACAGAAAAATAACTTTTTTTTTCTACAAGGATAGATGTCCAAGCAAACATGAACTGACTTTCACTATCAACTATAAAACACCTTTGGTAGATTATCAATCTGAGCATACTGATGCCTCTGCATTATCCCAAGTCATAGTTTTTGCCACCAAAAGTTCCAGCTTCTCAGAACCACAGATTAAAAATCCACTCTTAGTCCTAAATCTCTATGCAGAAAGTGACACTGAAATTGTTACATGATCTCAAGTTAAATTCACATCAAAGCATGGTTACATTATTTATTTTATTTTATTTTTTATTAAACCTGCACCAGAAGCAAACCCTATAAACGTTTCGCTTGCACAACCACATCTGTTGGCGTTAGGGAAACATTTAGAGAACGCTTCTGGGCCGAGGGGGGTACCTTGGGGAGCGACCGCCCCTCTTCTTTTCCATCTCCAATCCTTTCAAACTTCCTCAGCTACAGGTGTAAGTCCTCTTGCAGTAAGGGCTGCGACATCTCCCAACTTCTGTGTTTGAGCGCAGGCCGCTGTTTTAGCGTCACCAATATGACGTAGACCACTAGGAATCCGAGGACCATCACCACGCCGATGAACGAACCCACAACCGGGGCGTACGAGTACCTGCTGACTTTAGGGGGAGAGGTGTAGTGGGCCGAAGCGGGCGCTGAAGTAGTCGGCTCCGAGGACAGCAGGTCCTGGACGTTTAGGAGCGAGCCGTTGTTTGGCAGAGGCTGGATGGCCAGGATGTGGCACATGAGAGGGTAAAGGTCAACAGATCGCATGGAGGCCTTGATATAGTTCTGGCGAAAGGCCGGACCCCTGGCCACAAACACTGGCTGCATATCGCGTAAGGTGTTGTTGTAGCCGTGGTTTCCAACTGAGGAAGAAAAAGACAAGTCGGTGTGAAAGTTGTAACAGTTACTTCTGTTCATCTACATATTTCCAGTTTTTTCCTGTGTTAAGACCCATCAGGTAATAATAGATTCCAAAGCTATCGGTAACAAATCTAAAAGAACCATTAAAGTTAGGCAGAACTATTAATGTGTAAAAGTTATCTATGTTCCAAATTAGGTGAAGCATTTATTTTTTATAAGCTTAACATAAGTGGACAAGTGAAAATGTCCAAAAATAACACATTATTATTTTTCGTGTGGCTTTAAACAAACCAGAGACTGACATCTGGAACCTGTTGCATAAAAAAATAAAAAATAACAACCCCTGTTTATGGTACCAATTTGGAAACATGTTGTTATTCTCTGTTCTGGTGGAGATCAGATGACTGATTGCAGAATAATCCACTTCTTTAGTTTTAGTTTGGTTTGTGAACCTTTAGTCTCTGGAACAAACTAATCTTAATTTATACTAATCTTAATTTATACTAAATTATATAGCATATTTACTTTTTATGATCTTTTACTAAAATCTTACTTCAATAATTCTGAGCTATTCCTTTAACACAGCTCAACCAAATCATTAAAGCAGACTTTAAGTCGGTAATGGTGGTCGCTGATGATGAGAACGACGCCTACAAAGGTACAGTAATTCCTTAGCCATGACTTTAATTTTAATGCCAATACTCTGTCCATTAATACATAATGCACAATACACTGAGAGCACTGTTAGATGGCACGGCTGTTGTTTTGTCCTCCAAAGAAAGAGTCAGCATGTTCTCCTGTAAGGTGCAGTTTCCACATGGACATTTCACTGATTAACAGGCTTTCAGCTGTGGCAGAGGCAGGCAGTGTAATTAGCTAGTGTGGTACTGCGTCTGAGACATATGTTCTGACATTTCTAATCTGAACAGAAGGAGCTTTTTTCTTTTTTTCTTTTCTTTTTATTGAATTAGGAAAAGCGCTGGAAGGCACAGCGATAAAACTCACAGAACTCCAACCCCCACCGCCCTGTTCTTTTCTCCGGTCCCATGAGAACATGAATCTGGCCCCTCTTCGTTAATTACATTCGGTATAACTTGTGCTAGCTTCTGGATCAGGGACAGAAATACATCACCTGTGAAGCTATAATTAGAGCAGGCAAACAGCTGCTGTTTAAAGCTAGATTTAAAAAAAAAAAAAGAAAAGAAAAAAAGAAAGAAAAAAAATGTGCAGAATAACCAGAATAACCTGGCAGCATTTTCGAACGTACACATGAAGAGTCCGGTCCTGTTCTGCATGATGGTCCAGCCCTCCTTGGCCTCCAGGAGGATGGGCATGATCCGGACGTTGTGCTGATAATGGAAGTGTTCGGGAATGTTGTCCTTCCTGTACGCCACCATGTTGGGGTTGGCGTCCGCCAGCATCGCGTACACCTCGTCGAGCTTCCCTACGAGGCAGACCACAGGCAAAGGGTCAAGTTTTATTTCCGACGCAATGACACATAAGCATTTGTTACAATACGGTGAAAAAATATTAAATATGCAGATATGTTTATGACTTTTTCATTAATGCTCATAACTCGTATTTTATATGATATAGACACTAAAGAAATGGGTCAGGAACTATAAGCATCTCTGCACTCCTGCTGATAAAAAACTAATTGGTTTTATTGTCTCACGGTCTGAGTCATTCTGTTAGCCTTTTCCTAGAAAACAAATGTAGCAATCAGCTTTTGTCCAATTTCCAAACTTTAGTTTTGTTTGGTTTTGTAAAAAAAACATTGACCTGCCACTATTTAAGTTAGCCAATTCTGATTACTCTTTAAAACAAGAAAAGATACAAGATTTATATTCAATATATTCTTGTAGTCTTTCTACTGTGAGCAGACATCCATCCAGTCATGCTTTTCGACTGTGGAAATGCATAAAGAAACCCCAACCATGAATGGGAAGAACATAAAGAAACACTCCAAGGTCGGGATTCAAACACAGCAACTTTGTGTTGCAAGGCAACAGTGTTACTAACTGCACAATCCAGCATTAATGAAGACATGAGCGTTTTATATTGTGAGAAAATATAAAACGCTGGTGTGAGACGGGGAGATAAGTAGCACACAGGCTTCTAAATCTTATATTAGCAATTTAGCAATTAGAAGAGTTAGCATTACTAACAGCTGTTTAACACACTGGAAGGTCAAAAGGATAAAATTAAGCTATGTAGTTGTATTGTTATTCAACTTTCCTGTTATCTGCTGCAAGTATTGCTCTCTCACAATTTAAATTGACCTGAAACATGTCTCTACACGCCTTGCATTATGCATTTTCTGTTTCCAAAGCTTCTTTAATCCCTGATTTCTTCCTCTTTAAACACCTCACTGATGCTGAGAATGACTAACTTTGAGGCCCTAACCACTGAAAATTGCAATGGTTCAAGAGATGTAGACATCTTTATTTCCAGACAAAAAGTAGTCCATATCATTTAAAAATAATAAATTAATTCATCAAGTGAAAAAGACACACACATCCATCACAAAACAGTTATTACAATATTTAAAAAAGCTTGGGGTAGGGTTGGTCAATAAATCAATAACAATATATATCGTGATAAGACACGTGATCAATGTATCTGATAGAACATTCAATAATTTCACTGATATTTAAAAGAAAAAAAAAACAATAATTATTGATATCAACTGATATGAAACGCTTGTATCGTGATACACCCATCCAGCAGGTATATCTGAAGTTGCTATTGCAACAGGCGGAGTTTTTACTATTAAGATGTGTGACACATTGGTCGTGGGACCAGGTAGCTATTTGCGATGGCACTTTCACTGATTAGAAAAAGAACAGATTTTGAACTTTCTAACCAGGAAGAAGGCTAAGAAAAACGCCCAACTCCAGTCACCAGACGATTATTTCATGCACCATTTAATGTATCGTTACCTTTTTTGGGCAGGATTCCCACCACTGGACTCTTATCCACCCAGGTGTACAAATCTCTGTCCACATACTGGTCTAGTTCTATGATCTTCTCGGGGGAAAGCTGGGCCATCCCGTGGTCACTGGTCACAACGAGGTTCACTTTCTCATACAGCCCGGCCTTCTTCAACTCATCCAGGAGGAACCCAAGCTTCTCATCGATCCCGGCGATGATCGCGTCCATGAGCGGGCTCTGAGGTCCCAGGTTGTGGCCACTTTCGTCCGGCTCCTCCCAGTACAGAATTCCAAAATCCACGGCTTCCCCCTCAGGCGCGGAGAACCACTCGATAATCCGCCGCACCCTGGCTTCAAAGGAAACTGAGGCGTTGTACTGGAGGTAACGAGTGGGGAACACGCCGTGAATCAGCACGTCAGATCCTGGCCACATGGCCGCTCCGCTCCGCCCTCCGTCCTTCTGAACCGTCACCCAGAGAGGCACGGCCTGCTCCCACCACCTTGAGTCGTAAACACTGTCTGTCTCCATGGAGAAGGACAGGTTCAGAGCCGGGTCGTACATTTCGTTGGCCACGACGCCGTGTGTCTCGGCGTACAACCCCGTCACCATGCTGTAGTGGTTCGGGTAGGTTTTGGTGATGTAAATGTTCTCCACAAACTCGACCTTCACGCCCTCGTCCATGATGCTGCGGAAGTTGGGAGTCGGGACGCGGTAGATGTAATCCCAGCGGAAGCCATCGAAGGACACGAGGAGTAGCTTGGGTCGTTCCTTGTGGCTGTGCTCCTGATGTTGATTGCGTTTAAGGGTGTGAGGAGAAACCAAGGGGAGAACCATGGCGAAGAGGTAGAAAGGAAGTCTGCAGCCTCCTGACGTCAAGTAGCTCAGCATAGTGTGGCTTGTAATGACCCAACCTGCAAAACACAAACACTGAACCTGCTCAAGCAAACATTTATCTGGAAGAATTATGCATACAACATGTAAAATGACTAGAGGTGCACCAATAAATAAATGAGCTCAGTTTTTCTTAATTTTGGGAAATCAGTTATTGGCCGATGTTTACATGTGAAACTGATATTCAGTCAACCACTGTCCTCTTTTACTCTGCTGTAAGAGGTTTGACAGACGGACCGGGCCATCAGGTTGTCTGGATGTTTGCAATTAACAATAGTCAACCCACTGTTACCAACTCTGTGACATTTCAGATAAAATCAGTATCGGACAAAATCCGAATCAGTAGGTCAGACTTTTCAAAGATTGGTAATCTATGATTGGCCAGGAAACTGTATTCAGTTTCCTGGTTATTGTAATTTCCTAAAAATTACAATAAAAGTGAAAATCCACCCAACCAGTCAGCTATGTCCAGATCTGTACAGTATGCCATTTTATTGGTTTTAAAAAACGATGGGTAAAAACAGACTGTTTTTTTATGATGTGATTATTAAAATGACAATGTTTGACTTCTCATAAAATTGCTACATTTTCCTAATATTACGCCTGTAGTCTTGTAATATTATGACTTTTTGTAATTAAAAAGGAAAAAAAAAAAGTCTTAGCCTGACCCTTATATTTTGTCGTAGCATATTGACCTAAAATCAATGCCCAAATAAGTAAAAGCTGTAAAACATTCTTGTGAAACGTGCTGACATCACTACAAACTATGGAAGCCCAAGGAGTGCATTGATGAAAACAATCCTAATTTTCCAAAAATCAAATCTAAAAAAAAAAATCAATTAATAAATAAAATTAATTTAGTGCCCACTCCTAACTCTCTTTTGAAAGGCATTTTTCTCATAATATCCACAAAGGACGAGTCAGTCGGAGAGCATTGAGATATTTTTAGCCGTCTTAAAACACCACAAACACCTCTATCCATTTTATGTCTTTGAATCTGAAATATACACACTCTTTGAAAATGGAGGGCATTTTATCACCGAAGCAGTAAATGCATTCTGCTCAACTACAGTGTAGTTCTATGATGAAACTGGTGCATTCCTGTAATGTTGGCTGATACTGCGTATATACAAATGAGGGATGTAGACTTTTAGGAAAAAGATGCAACTCTGATATTGTTAATTATTGAGATCATGATAATAATAGCTGGATAGATTCATGTCTGCTCAACATAGCGGTCAGCAAAAATATGCTATATTTTAAACATGTGATCTGGTTGGGCTCAGTTGAAACAATGAGAGCAGCAGCTGCTCTCTGAGTGCTGCTAAAAGAAGAAGTGATGCACCAACAGCGTTCGATTATATGCCAACCTTTCTAATATGCGCTGGTGGTTTATATTTCAGAAGGAGCCAACTGTAGAAGATTTCTGTATTTTAATCCCCACATAAAAAAAAGGCTGACTGCAAAGCTCATTAACAATCTCCCTCCAGCCCACATAGATATCCCAAGATGTGCTTCAAGAAACAGTGGGATACTAAAAATAGCTCTTAACTGAGTATGTATGTAATGAAATTCACTTCCCTCCCTATAGAAATGCATAATAACCACTTTTTCATAGGCCTGTTCTTTATAAACAGAGCACAAACTCTGTAGCATTGAAACTACAAAACTCAATGTATGTTATTTTGATTTTACCTAGAACTGTTGCTTAGCAGCGAGAAGTTCCTGGGTTCGAATCCCAGCCCGGGGACTTTTTGCACGTACTTTGCTCAACTGAGACCAAAATCGAACCGTTTCTAATGGAAAACTGCAAGTTGAGTCCTTCCACCAGGACAATGACCCTAAGCATTCAGCCAAAGTCACAAAGCAAGCAGTCAAAGGATATTAATGTCTTAAAACGACTCAAATTCCAGACCAAAATCCAAATGAGAACTGAGGCAACCCGTGAAACTAACCATTCACAGATGCTCCCTGTCCAACAAAAATATTAGAATTTGTGGTTGCACTGTGACAAAAATGCAAGGATGTTAAAGAGTTATGAATGCTTTTGCAAGGCATTGAATTGATGCACCTGAAAGTACTTAATATGTTATATTCTGAGCAGTGTGTCCTCATCTATTATATTCCACTACTTCGAAATGAAAAGAAAAGCATTTTACTTTAGGAATTGACATGTTTTAAAAATTATTTATATCAAACTTGTGTGTAACCGGTGTGTAATTGTTGCTAAAAACATAGTTGTTGATGTAAATTCATATGCCCAGATTGACCTTACAGCAGCAGCAGGTTGGCATATAAACGCATCAGCAGAAATGGTGTCATTTGGAAATATATCCGATTTAATTACCCTGCACAGACAGTTAACGACGCGGGATTTATAGACTGTAAAGTTTTGATACATTTCTGCAGCAGAGCTAACCTCTATGAAGCTCTGCTGGTTATTGAAAACAATAGCCAGGTAAATGTCAGCAAAACCCAGTGTGCATTAACATAGCATCGAAAGGCGATAGATCGGAGAGAAAGTAAACACATTTGTAAATTATAATAATGATTAAAAAAAAAAAAAAACAAACAAACAAGCGCGCTTACCTTATCAGAACCCAACCTTTCCTCGGTCCTCTCCGGCTGCACAAAGAGATAAACAGCCGGACCGGTTTAGTTCTGCTCTGCTCCCGGGGCGGAAGTCCCGCCTCCTCCTCAGCCTTTCGCAGTTAGTTGTGTGTGAACCTTTTTTTCTCTCTCTCTCTCCCTGCCCGGTTTATTTACAGTCGCCGAAGCAGACCCGGACCATATGAAGGCAGGAGGCTGCGCGCGCACGTCTTCTTGGCTGCAGGTGCACGAGAGGTGATGGCGCTGCTGATCAGCTCTCTCGCGGACAAGTGGAGCGCGCGGTCCACATGACGTAATGTGGGTGGGATGTGGTGGTGGGGGGGGGGGTTCTGAGCGACGGGTGGGAGGCTGAACTAGCAAAACAAATGGATCAGTTGAACTTGTCGGTGTTTTTGTTGTTTTGTCTTTTTTGGGTTAGGTGGGGAAGAACAGCAGAAGAAGAGTAGCCATTTCCTGATAAATGCGTCTCAATGACAGGACATTAAAATCTAAAAAGGGAGTATTACCATCAGACTGCATTACAATGTTGCTCCAAATCAGTAGTTTTTCTCCCCTCCTGATTTGAGGTTAAAAGCGATGCAAGGATGAAAACTATGACAAAAACTATCCACAAGGTGTCAGCCAAGTTCTACCGTAGACTAGACATTGTGCTATAAAAAGAAATTACAGTCTGTTTGACAGCAGAGGTCTTTTTTAGCCTAATTAAATTTACAAACGCATAATTTTAATGATCCCGATTTATGCATATGAGCTAAACTGCTGTGCTGTATGTATACCTCTTGATTGAATTATTTAATATTTTGTCATCTTGCTTTATGACTTTTTTTATGAGAATTCATGGGACATATAAACACAAAGTAACACACTATTGTTGAGGCAAAATCAGACATGTCTTCATATTTTTTCCCCAACACTACACACACTCTTGAAAACGCAATCCAGTAGCAACACTGAAAGAAATGGTGGTGGCAGCATGGTGCTGTGGGGGTGGGGGTGGGGGCGGGGGTTGCTTTTCTTCTACAGTGACAGAGAAGCTGGTAAGAGTTCATGGAAAGATGAATAGAGCTACATGTAAACTAATCCTGGAAGATAAACCGTTAGTGGGCGCAAAAGACTTGAAGGTCAAACTTTTTACAAATAAAAATCTGATACAAAAATTCAAACATTGAGAAAACATCAAATAGTTTTTGTTTTTTTTCACCATTAATGAAATATATTTACATATATGTAAAACTGACTTCTGTTTTGTTTACTGCTGGACTTTATGTAGCAGCATTATATAATTTTAGTACAATCATTTTGAAACCAAGCTATTGTCCCTGTTGTATCTGTGGTTTAAGTGTAAAGAGTTAATTCTTGATAACAATTTAGTTACAAAATGGCAAGGGATTAAGTTTAAAAAATAAACGGTGTTGACCTGCAAGTTTGCTTTTTTCTTTTTTAAATAACATTCAATTTTAATCAATTAAACTGGTCAAAAATTACTAAGATATAACAGCAAAGTCTTTCATTACTTCTGTCCCAGACAAACTCGACATGGGAACTTCTTAGCAATTCTTTAATTTGAGTTACATTTCACATCTTAGATGGGCAAAAAGTATGTGTTTTTTTTTTACAACAGAACTAACTAGTGAAGTCAGTGCAATTTATTGTAACATCTTTTAAATATACATGCTGCTTTCGATATAAATAATGCAGGTGTATTGCGTTAAAGATATGACATTCACAACCCTGTTAGGAAAGGGTACATTTATTTTACACAACATTGTATTCTTTTTATTAGCTTGTTTAATTTTTTTTATCATGTATCCATCGACCATCTGTATATTGCATTTTGAGGCTGTATGCAAGCATTTCTCTAAGTTTTGATGTTGTTTGCTTAAGAAAATCCATTCAAAGCATCGGTAGCAATAAGTTATCATTTCTTTCTGGATTAGAATAATGTCAAATTTCAACCAATCACATGGAGCTGGTTGCACATTATTTAGGTAGTTTAAAGGCATCTGAAGTAATAGTGCCCATTTTGATGCATGTTGTACTGATACAATGTTTGTTGTATGAATCTTTTTCATTCTTCTTCAAATGAAAAGACGCTTTATTGACTATGACCAACCTGTCGGCGCCGACAGG